>NC_142930.1:1848706-2126206 GCF_046866305.1 Octopus bimaculoides | reverse complement strand
TTAAAGTCTGTCATACCGGCCATGACGAAGGGAAATAGCCCTGAAACTCGAGTCGCCTTTATATATATATATTTATATTTATATATTTATATATTTGATCCTTTATATTGAACACTCAATATTTCATCTACATTCAATACTTTCTTTCATGGTGCCATCCATTTTTATTTTATTTTATTTTATATTGTATATTGTATATCATATTATATATTGTATATTCCATATTCTATACCCCACATGAGTTCTGCAGGAATATAAATAAAACATAAAAAACAGACAGTGTTGGAACTCTTTTAAGCAAAATAATATATTCCTCTATACACAATCATACAAAAAACCCCACCTTTTTTGTATTTATTTTTACTCGCATATATATATATATATATATATATATATATATATATATATATATATATATATATATATATATATATATATATATATATATATATGCATATGTAGGCACAGGACGTCACGAAACGTGTACAAAAAAAAACGAAGCACGAGTACATGGAACATGAACTATTCTTTCTAACAACGAAAGATACAAATGGAAAACAAAACAAACAACAAACAACATAAAGAACGACCCTTCATCAGTTGTTGGCTGTTTCTCTAGTCTCGTATTTCGAGCATTTAACAATAATATACGCTTTCGATAAAACAGTTTGCTCCTGCAAAGCAAATTGAATAAAATTTGGGATTTTGCGGAGGTTCAAAATACGTAACACAAACAAGATAGTGAAAACAAACATGAAGGGCTGCTAAGCCTAAACGAGGTTGTGGTCCAGGGGACAAAAAAAAGATTGTTGTATGAGCGAAGCCTTTAGAATAAGAAAGAAAGAAAGAAAGAAGGAAAGAAAGAAAGAAAGAAAGAAAGAGGGAAATAGCGAACGAGAGTGAGAACGAATGGATCATTACAATGTATGATATTCGGAATTAGTTCTACTGCATTCAATAAATTGCGATCTTCTAGTTTTCCTTCGTTGGCAAGGATCCTGTGAGATCCACAGACATCAGGTGGATTGTACATTGGTATACTGCGAGAAGATTAAACACCTGGAGTTCTTTAGTAGACAAGAAAAATATTGATTTCTAAGGTTGGCACAAGGCTTTGAATTGTAAGGAAATCGATTAAATTTATTCCTGGATTTCACTTGATGTACTTATCTAATAGACTAAGGAAGGATAAACAGACAATCCGACTTTGGTAGGATTTGAACTCAGAGCGTAAAGGGATGTAACTAAATACCACTTTACCTTTCCTTCTAAGCCATCACCTGAAAAGTATTCTTTTCTTCTCTAGGCACAAGGCCCGAAATTTGGGGGGAGGGGCTAGTCGATTAGATCGACCCCATCCCCCCCCACCACCACTACGCAACTGGTACTTAATTTGTCGACCCCGAAAGGATGGAAGGACAAAGCCGACCTCGGCGAAATTTGAACTCAGAACATAAAGACAGACGAAATACCGCTAAGCATTTCGCCCGGTGTGTCTTCTACTTGCAGAAAGCTTAGATATTGCTCAAGAATGCTTACTAGCCAATTCTAAGAAGTATAACGGGGTTATTTTCCCCCCATTTGATGCACAGCTCTACATTAGAAGATTAAGAGACATTCATGCGTTTCTCGAATCCATTTGAAGGATAATTGTAGGGAATTAATTTTGAGATTCGAAAACCTGTTGCGCAACCGGCTCACCGAGTGTTTCGCTATCGATTTCAAATGTTCACCATTTTTAGCCAATGAAATATTGACTTTGATTGAGGACAAGTACAATAAAAATGTCTTCCTTATCTCTCAACTCATATTGATTCCCAACCAAATATTACCAATTTACTGTCTGTTGCTGAAACCAAATGCTTGAAATTGTCATCCATGTCTGCTTAAATGAGCGATTATTTCAAAATTGTATATTGATCGTTATAAAGTCAGCCTGTTTCCTTAGCGTCATTATACCAGACTTCCTCCTCCTCCCCCTCCTCCGCTTCCTTTTCTTCCTACTTCTCCTCTTCCTCCAACTCCTCTTCTCTCTTCATATATCTTTACTCTCAGCTCTTAAATCGCTTCTTCTTCTTCTTCTGGTCGTTTATTAATGTTTCTTTTCTGACAACCACACCATTCAATGCAGATATTATTTTGTCTTCTCATAAGAATTAGAAAGCAATTACTGAAACCATAAATATAGAACATTTCACGAATGACTGAAAGGAAATACATGCTTTAGACATTTGAATAATTTATCTTTGATTAGGTTTTCCAATAAACCACATAGGTTTATTATAATACCAATTGAAAAAATAAATTACAATTTTATATTAACTTTAATTACTTTCATTAACGAATTCATTTTATTTTCCATTTCAGTACGCTTTTTAACAGCACAAGTTCACATTCTAGGCTTGGCGTTTTGCCTATTTTATCTCAGATTAAACCTCTGTGGGCGTGTGACTATCGTAAATATAAGCACGTGAGAACTTCTGTAGAGAGTTAAGGCCTGTGATAAGTATACCTGCACCGTTTCACTTACATTTGGTTTACATTTGAAACAAGTCATTAACCTCGTTTTTTTTCTTCTTTAAACAGGCTGAGTATCTCGGGTATCAGGAACGATAGACTGATGGATTAAATACCTTAGAGGGTTTTGTCTTGTATCTATTTTTTTTCTGAGTTCAAAAGAGATCCGGAACGAGTTTTGCCTTTCATCCCGTCAAAGTTTCTATGCAATACGTTCCAAAGAAGTAGTCGTCTGCTTTAATCAATTTATTCTAAGATTAAAAATCGTTATCTGACGCCATATTAGTTTAATCATTCCTCATATTTCTTCCAAGATTACTTCAGCTTATCAAATTCTTCTTTGGTTTACTATATTTTAAATATAATTGTGTCGATTCCAGCGAAAAATGAAATGAAACAAAATCTCAGGTATCTGAAAGCAATCTACCATTAGTGTTTCGAAAGTCAATTACTAAACTACCTTCAGGGAAAAAAAAACATGTTTGTTTCTTGTATGGCATAAACAATGGATTGAGAGATGAACCACGTCCAGATTTGAACTCAAAATAACAAAGGAGCAACACTAAACATTGTAATGTATTTCATCCTATGCTCTTCAGTTTCTGTCCACTTTTCCTCTACACAATCGATGGAAACGACGGGATGGTCGTGGCTGGGATGTTTTTGATTATAAGCCTAGTTGGGCAGAATTGATCTGAGCTCAAGCGACAGCTCAACTCTTTTAATAATATTTTTAGAACTGGTGTGGCGGTGAGCTGGCAGAATCATAAACACGCCGAACAAAATGCTGAGCGGCATTTCATCCGTCTTTACATTCTGAGTTCAAATTCTGCCGAGGTCGACTATGATTTTCCTCCTTTCGGAATCGATAAAATAAGTACCAATTGATTACTGGGGTCGATGGTATCAACTTACTTCCGCCTCCGAAATTGCTGGCCTTGTGCCAACATTTGAAACCAAGAATCTTAGAGTTGGTCTAAGATGAACCGCTTTTATAAACGTATAATTGGCTGGTTTAGACTCCATTGTACTTGTAGCACCTATTTTTATCGACAAAGGGTTGGCTGAAAGGGGAAGTCAGCTTCATCCCCAACAGGGATTAAACACAGTGATGTGGAGGGATGAAACACGGCTCTACATACTTCGTCAGTTCGTACCAATTATCTCAACACTCTCCACCAGCATCTGTTTGATTAAAGGCGAAATTCTTTTCATATTTAATGCTCTAGACCAGTGTTTCTCAACCGAGGTCCATAAGGACCCTAGGAGTCCATGTAAGAGTCTTGGGGGTCCATGTAAGAGTTTTGGGGGTCCACGCGAGCAAGAAAGTAAATTGAGGATCCACAGTAGTATTTTAAAGGTCCCTGAAAATAATTCCGTTTTAGATGTATTTATTTAGATGTACGAGGTGAGGTCAAAAAGTATCCGACCTTGATTTTTTTTTTTTGCACAAAATAATGCGTGAGCAAAATCCGTAGGGGTATTAGGTGGCCGCGTTCTTCCTGAGCATGCGCAAAAATTGTCTTGTCTGTAGGTTGCCCCATTCGCCCGCAATGACGCCTTGAGTACAGACATGAAGAGTGTGCTGTGCAATTTTTCTTTTTGAGTCAAGATGATCGAGCGCACTGAGCAGGGATACGGCCAAAAGTTCTGCCAAAAACTTGGTGATACGCGAGCCAGGGCTATCGAGAAGATTCAGAAGGCCTTTGGAGATGATGCTATGGGAAAAACACAAATGAAGGGGTGGTACAACCGGTTCGATGATGGCTGCACCACAGTGGACAGTGAGCCACGTTGTGGCAGACCTTCGACAAGCAGAAAGGACGAAATGATTGCAAAAGTTCGAGGAATAGTCTATGATGACCGTCGTATAACTATTAAGGAGACTGTTGCCGAAGTTGGAATCAGCCATGGGTCAGTTCAGTTAGTTCATTCCGTCCACGTCATCCAAACATTTCTCGTCAAGCAATACACACAACTTGTTCGTCAGGTTTCCTATTCCCCAGACTTGGTTTCGTGTAACTTTGGGCTATTCCCAAAGCTAAAAAAAAAAACACTGAAAGGGAGAAAATTTGAGTCAACAGAAGGAGACTAAATCAAAATGAATTTTTTTATATTATTTGTTTTTTGGGCCAAAGGTTGGATACTTTTTGACTACACATCGTAAATATATATTTATAAGAAATCGCTTCCTTTCGCTAATATTTCACATAGTTCAACATGTTTGCGGTCACTGAATCATGTTCTCGCAGAGAGTGGTGTTACTGCAAACCTACACAAGTGAATGAGTGAAAACCAAAATAGGAAATTTTGAAATAAGCAGTTTTTAAGCATCGAATTGCTATGTGGGGGATGGAGTCCACCAGAATGGTGCAGTAATCAAAACAAATGGTTGAGAAGCACAGCTTCAGATCAACCATGCGTTGTTGTGTTAATGGTTTGCGTAATATGGAAGACGAAGGCGAAACTTTGTGAGGCGACGTAAATATGATTGGATTGAAATCTGAACTATTTTCATTTGATGTGCAACAGTTTAAATGAGAATTACAGACAGGCGTTCACTTGAATAAACAATCAAGTCGAAAAACCACCGGCGATGGCCACGATGCAAATCATTGACTAACTTTGAACTTGTATTTTCGAAATCGTATTTGATTGACAAGGGATTTGATCCAAAATCGTGTGTTGAATCTAAAATAATTACATCAGGGTAAAGCTATGAAAGCTATTTTAATTACACACAGACACTGTTAATTTCATTTTTGTGACATTTTGTAATACCAAAAGAGCGGATCAGTGTCCAGGACGAAGGCGTCCGACGAATGACGTTTTTATACTTAATTATTACAGAAACTAGAAGGCAACTCAACGTGACCAGGTAACTTCGGCAGAATATATTTTGGCCATAATGGATAATATCAGGAAATATGGCATACATGCAATCTTTATGGACAACCTTACACACAAACATAAACATATATATACATACGTATGTATGTGTGTGTGTATGTATGTATGTATGTATGTGAAATAAATAGAGTGACAGAGTTAGTATTAATATCCAAAGGTAAGTTATTCTCCACTTAAAAGTGGATGTTGCAATATTCACCAAGAGAGAAACCTTTCATCTAATTATTTCGTGCATAAAAGCATATCAAAGCAATCGCCAGCGGCAGACGATCGCCGCTACTTCCAGATCACGTGATTTCGGTCTAATTTGGTTCTGTATTTCTATGTCTATCGCAAGCGCGCCTGTTGCTGCTATTTCCAGTCGTTTGGTGTCTATCATTGAAAAGGCCAAATTAAACCAAAACCACATGATCTGCTATATTTATTACGTTAAATAAAATCAAATAAAAGAAAAACACAATGTACATGTATTCATTCTTAAGATGTTCTTCAAACTCCCCTCATTACTCTGACATTTACTCCCCCCTCACCTATGTTAGTGAGTCTTTCTTTTTCATTGTATGTGTAACGATCTTTTACTCATTGCGTACCACCAAGCCTAGTATATGTACTCGTCCAGTAGCATTTATGTCAACTCTCTCTCCACTGTAAAGAATGGAGAAATCAATCAACCAACCAGCCTTTGTATTGGTTATTATTATATTGGTTTCAAATGTTGACACAAGGCCAGCAAGTTTGGGGGAGGGTAAGTCGATTGCATCAACCCCAGTATGCAAGTGGTACTTAATTTCATCAACCCTAAAAGGATGAAAGGCCAAGTCAATCTCGACAGAATTTGAACTCAAAACATAAAAACCGAAATGCCGCTAAGCATTTTCCTGGTGTGCTAACGTTTCTGCCAGCCTGCCATCTCATCAGTTTACATTGAAACAAAGAAGGTGCTGAACTCATAGAATCATCAACCAGATGAGACAAACTGCTTAGCATGCTTTGAGTTCAAATGTTGCCAGGATCAACTTAGCTTTTCATCCTCTTGGGGAAAAATAAAACAGGGACCAGTCAAATGTAATAGGCCAGCCCCCTCCCTCAAAGTTTCAGGCCTTGTGTCTGTAGTAGAAATAATTATTAGAGAGAGATTACTATGTAGAAAGCACCAGTGTTGAGAACTGGTGCTGGTGTCATGCAGAAAGCACCCAGTCCACATTCTGTAAAGTGGTTCTTGTTAGGAAGACCATCCAGCTATAGAAACCATTCCAAAGCAGACAACGGTTTGGTTCCTGGCTTTATCAGCTCATTAAACCATCCAACCCATGCCCGCATGGAAAATGGATGTTAAATGATGATGGTGATGGATCTCTTCAATTTGAAACATCAGATCCAATTTCACTTAATTTCTAAACACTAACATAGGGGTGGTCATGGCAACATTATGGAATTTGGCTATTCTCTTTGAGATGTTTTCACTACAAATTTTCTTAGGGCTGATAGCAGCTAAATACTGGGGTCAATCTAGGTCTCCTCCACAAAATATGCTTTAAAAGAATTTAAGAAGTTCCAAAAAGAAAAACAAAATCATGAGACAGAGTTAATTCTTTTGATTTGGTATTTGCTGCAGAATATAGAAAATCTATGCTTTTTTTTTTTTAAGTGGGAGAGCAGTTGTATGTATTTAGCAAAAAATGTAAATGCCTCAGTCCATCTAACTGTAAAAAGAAACCACTTGTTGGGAGGGGAAGTTCCGTTTGGCTCTCCAGAAATACTCCTTTGAGTAAAATATTTAATGTGAGTGAATCTTGGACGATAAGCAAAGTCATTGAGAAGAGACTCAAAGCTGCAGAAATGTGGTTTTGTAGAAAAATGCTTAGAATCTGGTGGGTAGAGAGGGGGTGACGAATGTGGAAGTGTTGAAGAAGAAGAAAGTGAAGAGGCAGTTGATGGATAGAAGCAGAGAGAGAGAGAGCGAGAGTGGAGATTTGTTGGTCATTTTCTCAGAGAGGATGACGGATTGGAGTGTTGCACGGTGAAGACTGAGCTGGTGGGAGGGAGAGCGAGAGGAAGGCAGAGAATGAATGTGCGGTGGGAGAAAGACCTGGGTGATGTTCTGAGAGACAGAAATAAATGAAGGAGGAACAAGCAATGATTCCTCAATCGTATGAATATGCCATGACACGAGAGAGAAATGATGATAAAAAGACAGGAAGAATATTTGATTGGAGATTTTCTGTTTTGGGTCCCTGAAGTGGAGCTGCAGGATTGCCTGCAGGCAGCAAGGGACCTGATAAGGAATGATGGACAATGAGGCTTAGCGCCTCAATTTATGTGATTATAATTGTTTGAAAAAAAGAGAAAAAAGAAGTGTTTTCGAGGGCAATCAGTCGGCAGGCGTCGTTGCTCCTCCCATCAATATCATATTTTGCTATCGTTTAACCTTGTTTGTGTTTCTGTCCTGCCCACATTTCTTCTATCTTTGTACTGCCCTTGTGGCAAATTTCATGAAATAAAGAAGCTTGCTTCCCAATCACATGGTTCTAGGTTCAGTCCCACTATGTGGCACCTTGAACAAGTGTCTTCTGCTATAGCCTCGGGCCGACCAAAGTGGATTTGGTAGACGGAAACTGAAAAAAACCTGTGGTGTGTGTGTGTATGTATGTATGTATGTATTTGTGTGTCTGTATTTATCCCCCTACCATTGCTTGACAACTATTGTTGGTGTGTTTACATCAGTGTAACATAACGGTTCAGCAAAAGAATAAGTCCTGGTATCGATTTGTTCAACTAAAGGCAGTACTCCAGCATGGCCACAGCCTTTGGGCTGGAACATAGAAAAGAGTCGCAGCACTGGCCCCATGACGTGTGTGTTGAGGAGATTTACACCTGGCAGAGTCCATTGCTCTCACCAGGTTTGACAAAAGTTGATTTCTTATACAGAGACAGACAGGGAAGAACTGACTCCAGTGAAAAACTAATTCTCTATCAACCCTGGAAGGATAAAAGATAAAGTTGACTTCAACAGGATTTGAACTCAAAGTGCAGAGATTCAAAACAATTCCTCTGACACTCAAACAACTCTGTCAATTGGCCCCCTAATCTGTATACCTTGGACAAATAACAGCAACAATAATCATAGAAACTCCCTTTGTATGAGGATTAGGGTGGGTTTTGAAATAAATTCACTTAAATTTGTCATTCAACCATAGAATCCGCACCAATACAGAGAGGTGGTGCACAATGCAGTCCTTCAACATGTCAGATCCTGTCAAACTCTTCAACCCATGGCAGAATAGAAAACAAAGACATGTCCCATCATACCCTAACATTAAGCTGCTTCCCTTTAATGCAACCCCAATCAAGGGGTTCCTGGTCAAGCAGGTTAATTGGTGATTTCATTACTTTTGGTACCACAAAAAAAGGGCACCCAGAGCAGATTGGAAAGTGGTCGGAATTGGAAGGGTCTCCAGATGTAGAAACCATTCCAAAGTAGACAGGTGGAGTACAGTGCAGTCCTTGGACACGTCAGATCCTCTCCAACCATCCAACTGGAAACTAAATGATGTGGATGGATAACGAATGATGGTGAATCTCCTTCAGGAAGGTATGTCACATCATTCTCAAGCCAGATCAAAGGAAAGGTAAAGTTGATTCCGAAAGGAGATGAATTCAAAACAAACACGAAATCAAAGACATTCACGCAACCATTGCAACAATAACAACAACACATAATAAAAAGAATAAACAAACAGGAAAAATGATGTAACTTTTACTTCATGATTTGATGTTTCATTTGAAATGAATTTTTAAAAATTAATGTAAAAAATATTTTTTTAGAAAGTGGAATTATTTTTTTGAATGTCTCACATCAGATTTGCTACTTTTGCGATCCTTTTCTCGAGAACGATCTTTTGAAACTTTGTCAGAATCTCTGGCCCGTTTCAGATCAGGTGAGCGCCTCTTCGAATCAGGAGAACAGCTTCTACGATCACTACGATTGGCACGATTCTGTGAACGAGAAATTGGAGAACGGCTACGACTAATTTCTCTAGAATTTTCTTCACTGCTGGCGTGAGATTTTCCTTTGATGGGTTCAGGAGACGCTGATGATAATTTCCTTCGTTTCTCAGGATGGATAACAGATGCACTGGATTTATCCTCATGTTTTGATTTGGAAGCTTTCTATAATGAATAAATAAAATTTTGAAATGACATAAATTTAGTTTGCTGCAGTTATCTGTTATTGCAGTCAGTGCTTTGACAGTTTCTGCTGGAATAGAATTTAAAGTTTCACACATTACACATCGCAGGCTGACATAAAACACCCCCACGACCTTAACCAATTATCACCGTCGTCATTTAACGTCCATTTTCCATGCTGGCATGGGTTGGACAGTTTGACTGAGGACTGGTGAGCCAGAAGGCTGCACCAAGGTCCAATCTGATCTGGCAGAGTTTCTACAGCTGGATGCCCTTCCTAACGCCAACCACTCCGAGTGTAGTGAGTGCTTTTTACGTGCCACTGGCACAGGAGCCTATCAGCAGCCCTGGCAACGATCACGCTCGCATGGTGCTTTTAACGTTCCACTGGCACAAGTGCCAATCAGGCGGTACTGTCATTGGCCATGTCAGCAAGTTTGATTTTGATACAGAAAGAAAACAGACCAATGAACACAACTCTATATATCTGCAGCCATGTAAAAAAATTATGCATATGACACCACTACACAGATCATGTACCCCACCCCCACAAGGGTACCACACTTAATAACACACACTTTCCCCACAAAACACTTCAAGATAATTCCTACCGGTCTTACAGCGTACCCAACTAAGGGACATAACTCCTAACCTAATCCCTTGGCCCTTTATCATTTCGCCACTATTTTCACAGCAGCCACAAACTGGATGTGTTAATCCACCTCAGACAACAGAGAGCAGTCACCATATTCCCTTCCATATCAGCCAACTCTGATGAGCGTGAGGTTATATAATCGGATCGTTACCTAACACTCCATTGTATTCCTTGCACGAAACTGATCGGTAAGATCAGCCGTGATGGATATATAATGCTGTGCATTTTGGATATTTTATATGCATATAACCACACACACACACAGACTGACAGACAGATATTTGTGCGTGTGTGTATGTGTGTGTGTGTGTGTATGCATATGTGTGTGTGTATGTGTGTATTGTCAGTAATTTAATCCAAATAAGTTACTGCTGAATAGATTGGAAAACAATTTGGCTTTGTTAGCACACACACACACACACACACACACATTGTACTTGTACAACATTATATAACCAATTAGTAAGCATTTGAAAGACTAACTACATTTTAATTGATGATAGAGAACCTATCTGTTAGCTGTATTGTATATCTTCTCCTTAAATATGTCATATAAGACAAACAACTTCCACGTAATAGATAACTTCAATATAAAGAAACATGAGCCAAGTGCCCTGCTTGTGTCCAGGGGTCATCTGGCCAATTATTTTATACCTATACACGTAAAAAGCATCATTCAAGTGGAGTCGATGCCAGTGCCACCTGACTGGATCCCATGCTGGTGGCACGGAAAAAGCTCCCACTACACTCTCAGAGTGGTTGGCGTTAGGAAGAGCATCCAGCTGTAGAAACCTTGACAGATCAGATTGGAGCCCGGTGCAGCTTCCTTGCTTGCCAGTCCTCACTCAAACTGTCTGAACCATGCCAGCATAGAAAGAGGATGTTAAACAATGATGAAGGTGATGACACCAACACACATACATGCACACACACACACACACATACACACAAGTAACGTAACTAAAATCTTAACCCTGTAGCCCCATGTTCTCAGCATAGCAAGAACAGACTAAACGGAATCTCAGTCAGATTCCTGTTTAAGAAGCAATGAACCACACATGCAGAAAAAGAAGATGAAATTCTCAAACCAGACAACCAATCACATTGTAGCTTTGGAGACATGTGTGGCTATGACTCATTGTTAATGGTGCCCACCCACTAGCTAGAAAAACAGATTTTCAGAATGAAACAAGCCTGTAACGAACCCAGCATTTTGTCTGATAAAAGAGCAATGCTTAGACTCTTTTATAGTTATGACATTTATTCTTCAGAAAATTACTATATTTGTAAATCTCACAATGAGAGATATTCAGCAACAGTACTCTGGAGTAAAGGTCGTTTGCCAACATAACACGGCAGTCCTGGTTTAGGATAAATGTTGCTGTAATTTAGCCCCAGGAGACATTGTCTCCAGCTGGCTATACGACACGATCTGTCTCCTGGGGCTAAATTACAGCAACATTCGTCCTAAACCAGGACTGCCATGTTATGTAGGCAAAAATTTATTCCTCAGACAAAGACTTCACCCTTACACAGACAAAGAGAGTGATTCCGACAATCAAACTGATGAAAATGATGAGAAAAGTAGCGATTTGGGTGAAAAAATATGGTAGTTGAGAGAAAGGCCTATCATTGTTATTCTCCTGAATTTTTTTAGTGATTCTTGAGCTCTATATGCAACTATTTAATATTTTCTGCTCAGGAACCTCGGTGAAGGGTTAAATTAGCCAGAGAGGCCGAGGTCTGACCCCCACCCCACCCACCCCCAAATCCCTCTGAGCCAGGGAGTAGTCATGTGATCTCCTTCCCTACCTTCCACGCTTTCTCGCTGGCTGCTGACTGATCGCTGTCGCTCTCGTCTTGCTTCTTCTGTTTTTTGTGTTTCTTCTTGTGCTTTTTCTTCTTCTTCTTCTTCTTCTTGTCCTTTTTCACCTGTGCTGCTTCAAGTTCGGCATCAAGGTCGTCATCCTCCAGAACAAGTTCATATTTTTTTCTGATTTTAAGGAAAAGAGAAACAATAACGAGTAACAAAGAGACCCAACACACTTTGGTGTGAAGAACCAAGTTGTGTATGGAGACAATGATGATTCCTTTGGAATGGAGTTATTTAGAGAATAGAGAATGGTAACAGAATGGTATTACTTTGTCTTTGGTGACCCATGTTCTCACCCAACATGGAACAGGGGCCAATGGTTGAGCTTCTACATCAGTGGTTCCCAATCAGATCCCAGACCTGGATTTTGTTTTAGGGGACACACACCAAAAAGAGTAAAACACAACTAAAGAAGAATCTCTTATATTTCTAGAGGAAAAACGATCAGGGGCAGCTGAAAGGATGTTTAAGGGCCACATGAGGTCCTGGGAGCCACAAGTGAGAACCAGTGTCTATGTATTCATTCAAGACTGCAAGAAATAGCATCTGAGTCTCACTCAAATTATACTCTACCTTCTTTAGAATGGGAAAGTACATTGGATTTACATCTGGAAATAGGACAGGATGGTCATGGTCGGAATATCTTTGATCATAAGTTCTGTTCATTCAGAAATGACCTTGGACTAACTATAATCTGCAGAAGCAGTGACCAGCAGACAAACATGGTGTAGTGGTCAAATTTATGATGAAGCCAGCATTGCAGCTAAAACCATTAATGGATCAGCCCAGGACAGAGCAGCTGATTTTGTCAATTATAACCATTCACTTGGGTGCAAGTATAGTTGCTTCCCAGCCATGTGGGTCCAGGTTCAATCCTACTGCATGGCACATTGGGCAAGTGTCTTCTACTGTAGCCTCAGGTCAAGTAAAGCCTTGCAGGTGGATTGGAAACTGAAAAATAGAGAGGGGGGAGTGTGTGTGTGTGTGTGTGTGTGTGTGTGTGTGTGTGTGTGTGTGTGTGTGTGTGTGTGCACATGTGTGTTCTTGAAGACACTTTGGCACAAATACCAAACTGTCATAAACAGAGTACCCTGCAGAAAGAGGAGCCAAAGTTGTCCCCCAGAGCTTTCCAAATGCTACTGGTTTAGATAAGAACAAAGAGTAAATAAAAGACAGCATTTGAGAAGCAAACTAAAAAGAATTAATGGTCAAAATTAGGGTCAGAATTGTTTTTAAAGGATACTCTTCTTTTCTGGAATTGTTTTTCAGGACATATTGAGGTTGTGGTGGATCTGGTTTGCTGGGCAACACTTCCACACCTTTCCCTGGAATAAAGGAATAAAATGGACAAAAATTTTAAAGAGAACACCAAAAATTTGTTTCCACAGTCGAAGATAAAATTAATAATCCAACAAATTGTAATCTTATAAAGAATACATCTCACACACTTAATCCTCATCATCATCATCATCATCATCATCATCATCCCCATCATCATCATCATCATCATCAGCAGCAGCAGCAGCAGCAGCAGCATTTAACATTTGTCTTCCTTTTTGGCATGAGCTGAACAATTCAACAGGATCTGATGAAGCAGAGGATTGTGTTGAGTTCCAATCCTCTGCTCTGGCATGGTGTCCCAATCACATGATTTCAGGTTCAGTCCCACCATGTGGCACCCAGAGCAAGGCCTTATAAGTTGATCCAATGGACAGAAACAAAAACACAACCCATCATATGTTTTGTATATGTGTGTGTATATATACATACACATATATATATATATATATATATATATATACATATATATATATCAAATAATAAGCAACACGGATTTCAAAAGTGATTGCAGTACGCACGTTTCATGCTACTTCAATTTATTTAAGTAATGTGAGCATTACCTTAAATGCAATATGAAGAGCAATCTTCAGCTGCACGAAAAAATGTAGAAAAAAAGACATATTACAAATGTGGCAACATATTAAAACCAAGTGGGAGAGAGCAGAGGAAGAATATATAAGTCCATCTTGCTTGAATCTATGTCTATATATATATATATATATATACATACGCATGTGAAAGGCACCCACTACACTCTCAGAGTGGTTGGCATTAGGAAGGGCATCCAGTTGTAGAAACATTGACAGATCAGATTGGAGCCTGGTACAGCCTCCTGGCTTTCCGGCTTTCCTGACCTCAGTCAAACTGTCCAACCCATGCCAGCAGGGACAACAGACGTTAAACGATGATGATCCTGATGATACATGTGTGTGTGTGTGTGTTTGGGAGCGTGTCTGTGCGCCTGTGACTGAGTCTGTATTTCCCTCTCACCCACACATGCACTTTGCTTGCTCTTTTCTAAACGATGGCTTCACTAATGCTGTCATTTGCTTGTAGTCAACTTACAAAA
Organism: Octopus bimaculoides; assembly: GCF_046866305.1. Taxonomy (NCBI): domain Eukaryota; kingdom Metazoa; phylum Mollusca; class Cephalopoda; order Octopoda; family Octopodidae; genus Octopus; species Octopus bimaculoides. Next base: position 2,111,653 of record NC_142930.1, on the reverse strand, counting down.
GCATCTTTAGGCTTTTTGACAATCTTTGAGACCAAAAGACTCACTTCAATGTTGCTTACTTCCAGTTCTCCACAACACAAATATGTCCAAGTTGTTTGAGAGACTGTGAGATTATTACCTCACTTGGAAACAAAGAAAGGTTAGCAACAGGAAGGGCATCCAGCCACAGAAGACTCTACCCAAACACAGTCATCTGCTTCATACAAGTGTTGAAAGATAGACATTAAAATGATGATGATGATGATGATGATGATGATAACAAGCCAAAAATGTTTCCTTCAGAATTTTTACAATTTTTTTTTTTGGCATTTAAACACATCAGCTAAATTACCTTTGCCCTTCCACTTGAGTTTGGCAACTGACTGACTGAAGTCAACATGTATTCGACGGTCATCAATCAGGACGTTATCCATTTTAAAATAAGCATTTTCACATTCCTCCGGCTGCCATAACAGAAGAAAAAAAAATACAAGAAATAAATAAAATGATTATTATTATCGTAAAACATTAATCAGAGGCAAGAATATAAAGTTTTTGAAGAAACATCATGAATACATTTCTAAGCTGGGAATAAAACTGAATAGAACTTGGAACAAAGGTTTGATGGGACAGACCAACAAATACACAAAAAGGGAGAGGATTCGGCCACAAAACCCTTTTGGCATCCAAATTATTCTGTCAAATGTCATCCTTATTTATTCTTTTACTTGTTTCAGTCACTTGACTGCAGCCATGCTGGAGCACCACCTTTAGTCAAACAATTTAACCCCAGGACTTATTCTTTGTAAGCCTAATACTTGTTCTATCGGGCTCTTTTGCTGAACCACATTGTCAACCGATGTTGGGAGGACAAACAGACACACAAATATACGCAAACACACACACACACAAACATATACGACAGGCTTCTTTCAGTTTCCATCTACCAAATCCACTCACAAGGTTTTGGTCGGCCCGAGGCTATAGTAGAAGACACTTGCCCAAGGTGGCACACAGAGGGACTGAACCCAGAACCATGAGGTTGGGAAGCAAGCTTCTTACCACACAGCCACTCCTGCACCTCCTTATTCACATTGCTTCGAATTAATCATGGATTATCTTGCAGCTTTAAGATTTCATTGACCTGATTGTTTATTTTTAGAATGACATTGCAAGGTCATGCTAAAAATACTGGATCTGGCCAGTTTGAACATAAAACAGGTAGAATAGTTGGGGTGGAGGGTGGCCTGTTGAAGTGATAAGATACCAGGCAGTAACTCAAGCATCAGTGGTTCATATCCTGCCGTCACCAGTGCAGTGTGTCCATAATAGTTTATTTTATTGATCTTGAATGGATGAAATGCAAAGTTGACCCCAGCAGTAATTTTATGCTGTGAGTTCAAATACTGCTGAGGTTGACTTGAATTTTCATTTTTTCAGGGTCAATAAAATAAGTACCAGTTGCATACTGAGGGCTGATCTAATCAACTTTTCCTTCCCTTCAAAATTGTTGTCTGCCTTATGCCAAAATTTAGGAAGAATGATGATAATGATGATGATGATGATCTTCAGCATCCCAAAATTTCAGGCCTTGTGCCTAGAATAGAAAAAGATCTTCAGCATCCTCATCATTATTAACAACAGCAGCAGCAGCAGCAGCAGCAGCAGATGGCAACATTTCTCTAAAAGAAACAGAGAGAATGCCATGCTGAAGAAGACCGTTTCAGCCCATACAAGCGTTGAGAAACAGGTTGATCATGATTATACAAACACAGTTACAAATAGTGTGTGTGTGTGTGTGTGTGTTAAGTGGCTATAATGGTTTTACCATCATCATCATCATCGTCATTATTTAACATGCATATTCCATGCTGGCATGAGTCAAAGAGTTTGAGAGGAGCCAACATGCCAGAGGGCTGCACTGCACCTCCAGCGTCTGCTTTGGCAAGGTGTCTATGGCTGGATGTCTTTCCTAATACCAACTACTTTACAGAAAGGAGTGGGTGCTATTTTCATGATGCCAGCTCTAGAGAGGTTGCCAATTACCTTCAAGACCCCCTCAAAGACCTCTTAAGTGAGAGGGATAGAGCAGGATTAAGTGGAGTGGCTTTGTGCCAGGTGTTGAGAGGTTAAAGTATGATGAAGGGAGAGGCACAGGAGATATATGGCTACTTCAGTAAGAAAAGAAAACAAGGATGAAACAGACGAGGTGTCAAGACAAACTGTCAAAGTAGAAAAAGATGGACAAACTGCCAAAGTAGAAAAAGATGGACAAACTGTCAAAGTAGAAGAGAATACATGCAGAAAATGGTGGTGAAGTTTATCATTTATCATAGGTCAATTTTTGTTTCATGTTTTAGACTATCAACAGGAGACAGAAAGAAGCCCAATTACAATATTGTTAACAGTGTACAATATCTGATTCTAAATGAATAAATGGTAAATGTTTGACAATTGATGTTAGTAAGGATGGGATTGGTAAAAAGGGGGGGAAAAAACTTATCAAAGAATACAAGAATGGTATTCACCTTTTCAAATTCAATAAATGCATACTGCAAGGATTCTTTAGTTTTCGAGTCTTTGATCACTTCGCAGCTGAATAAAAATATAAATAAATATATATATAGACAAACAGATTAAATCATTCCTACATATCAATACCTTTAGTATTATTATTATTATTATCGTTGTGTTGTTGTGAGGACGTATGGCCTAGTGGTTAGTGTGTTGCAGTCATGATCATGAGATCGTGGTTTCAATTCCTAGACTGGGTGGTATGTTGTGTTTATGGGCAAAACACTTCATCTCACATTGATCTGCAATCACCTGACGTGTGTTACACCGTGCACCTGTTCAGGTAATGTCATCGATTTGATGAAGGGAGTGAGCTAATGTACAACACACGTTTGATCACCTTACAAACTAATCATTTGTGCAGGTCATATGTCATCTTCGACAGGAGACCCCATCGTTATTATCATCAATATTATTATCATTATTAAGGCAATGAATTAGTAGAAGTGTTAGTGCCTACAAGAATGGATCTGGGGGGGGGGGGGGGGGTCTGTCCCACAGCATGACATTTTGAGCAAGTATCTTCTGTAATTGCCTCATGTCAACCAAAGCCTTGTGAGTGGATTTGATAGACAGAAACTGAAAGTGTGTAAATGAGTGCCCCTGTTATACAAGCAGTGTCATTCATTTCCAATATTCTGCAAGAACATGGTTGGCCATTGGGGAAACATTACCTTACTTGGAAACAGGTGAGGGTTGGCAACAGGAAGGGCATCCAGCTGTAGAAAATCTGTCTCAATAAACTCCATCTCCTCCATGCAAGCATAGAAAAGTGGACAATTAATAATGAAGACGTCTGTAGAAGAAACTGCTTTCAGTTTCTGTCAACCAAATCCGCTCATTAGGTTATGGTCGACTTGGGGCTGTAGCAGAAAAGTCTTGGCCAAGGTGCCACGCAGTAGAATTAAACTCAAAACAATTGTAGCTAGAAAGGAACTTTTTTTAAACACACAGCCATGCCTTACTTCAGACAAATGATCCTTGCCTGTCTCATGACACAAGAATAAAAATGGAAACCGAAAGTCAGGACTTACCTACGAATATTACCAAAGCGAGAGAAGATAATTTCCAAGTCCTCTTCCGTAGTAACTGGGTTCAACTTGCAGACAAACAAAACATTTTCAGGAGGTGCAACATCGACATCGGGAATATCTCCGACCTAGGGACAAGACAGGGGAAATAACTCGTGATGATGGCGGTGAGAGATTATAACGATGGTCGGATTTGTGGTGAGTCTTCAGTTACCATTAAAAAGATGAACGTAACAAGCAAGACAAACCAATCAAACCCATTTAGGATAGAAAAGGAATCTTTAAACTTTAACCAAAGTACTAACGACTTCCTTATTAAAAATACATCAACTAAATAATATCAATATTTCTCTTGGAACAAAATTCTGAAAGGAAATTCTAAAAGTATTGGTGACTTACCATTTCTAGAATCTGGGCATTGGACTTGGCTTCTTTTTGTTCCATAAGCTCTTTCATTTCTTCTTCAGTCATACCTTTAGTGTCATCAAGATCTTCGGTGTCACCAATACGGTCACTCTACAATTTTCAGTTTTATGGCATTAAAAATTATTTCCAAACACAATGTAACTTTTGCAATTTATATTAAACATCACTATGGATAACAATTAATTTTACAAATATATAATTTAAAAAATTGTATTTGTTACTTGACAAATGTACTTTTATTTTTAATTAAATATGCTCAATTAATATTGTACATATTTTTTAACCAAATGACAAATGGATATGTTTCTGTAATTAAAAGGTTTGTTTGAACATGACTCTCTCTCTCTCTCTCTGTCTCTCTTTCACATCATTCTAAATTACAAGTTCTAAATATTGATTTAAGGCCGGAATACCTAGTGGTATCTGTTTCAGCTCTCTACATCATGAGATCAAATACCACTAAGCTCACGTTCGTCTTTCATCTTTCCAGGATTAATATCTGAAGTACCAGTCCCATATATGGTGATTTGCAAAATTGTTAGGGCAAAAGATGAGATGCCTGCAGTGTGTTTCTGCCTTGAGTTCAAATTTTACTCCACAGTGGCAAGACACGGGGACCCAGCTATGGTTACAGGCCTCCAATGCTGCACAGCATCACATGTTGATTGGCAGAGATGGAGAAGCATTTCACTGAGATTTTCCAACCTCCAGAGGCATCCCGGTTTCATTGGACCAATATTTATTTCTGGTTTCTACAGCATTAAAAAGTTGAGAAACAAATTGACAGATGTCTGAAGTATCATCCTAACAAAGATATATTTCTTATACAACAACTGAACTGGACACTGCAAGTCAATGCTTCACCATTTAATTCCACAGTATGGCCATTGCTTCTGCTGTGGTTATATCACTCTGCTCTGCCATATTTCCATGCAGCTTAGGCAGCTAGATAGGGCTGGGGTGTGGAGGATTACGGGTGTTGAGCCTCAAATACGGAGCAGTGTCAGTGATAAGATACAAATTTTTCTATCCTCTTGGCTGTCATCTGGTTCCGTACCAACTTGTTGATAGATTTTCTCAAAACAATGGTGTATGCAGGATTTAGCACTAACGACCACTAATTAAAACTCACTCATTGCAAATATGGTTAAGATATTATAAAACAATAACAAAAGCAAAAAAAAACAGAAAAAAAGAAGAGATATCAGAAAATTATCTTTTACTTCAAGTTGCTCTTTTGTAGGCACAGGTGACATCGGAGGAATGTCCAAGTGTGGTGGGTCTTCATAGGGATCATTTAGAATAACTGTATGGTAGATCCTGTTTCAAGAAGTAAAAATAGGTATATATATCCATAAGATATATATATATATATATATATATATATATATAGATAGATAGATAGACAGACAGACAGACAGACAGACAGACAGACAGACAGACAGACAGACAGACAGACAGACAGACAGACAGACAGACAGACAGACAGATAGGCAGTGTGTGAGATGGTGTGAGGAGGCGTATTGAGATTTATTTTCCTTTACTATTTACATACGTGTGGAGGAGGGTGGGGCTATTTGTAAGAGAAACAGTTTTTATTGCTGGAAGTCTTTTCTTCTGTCATCAAACTCAATGGAACAAACGAGACTTGCTTTCGTTCAATCAAACAAATTGGAAGAGAGTCAGGTAACTTGGTCAGAGATAAAACTGAAATGCAGTAAGATCTGCATTTGTGAAGGACTGTGGCGTAAATGGTTTGGACAGGTAGGCACTCCATCGGTTACGACGACGAGGGTTCCAGTCAATCCGATCAATGGAACAGCCTGCTCATGAAATTAACGTGCAAGTGGCTGAGCACTCCACAGACACGTGTACCCTTACCGTAGTTCTCAGGGAGATTCAACGTGACACAGTGTGAAAAGGCTGACCCTTTGAATTACAGGCACAACAGAAACAGGAAGAGAGAAAGCTGTGCTGAAAAAGTACAGCAAGGTTCGCCACCAAAACCCTGCCGGAGCCTCGTGGAGTTTTGGGTGTTTTCGCTCAATAAACACTCACAAACACCAGTCTGGGAATCAAAACCTCTACTATATATATATATATATATATGTGTGTGTATATTATATATATGTATATATATATATATCATCATCATCATCGTTTAACATTCGCTTTCCATGCTGGCATGGGTTGGACGATTTGACTGAGGACTGGCGAACCAGATGGCTGCACCAGGCTCCAATCTGATCTGGCAGAGTTTCTACAGCTGGATGCCCTTCCTAACGCCAACCACTCCGAGAGTGGGTGCTTTTACATGCCACCAGCACAAGGGCCAGTTAGGCAATACTGGCAACAGCCATGCTCAAATGGTGTTTTTTAAATGCCACCTGCACAGGAGCCAGTCCAGTGACACTGGCAATGACCTCGCTCGAATGTTTTTTCATGCCACCAGCACAAGTGCCAGTAAGACAACACTGGTAACGATCATGCTCAAATGGTGTTTTTCACGTGCCACCGGCACGGGAGCCAGACAGCTGCTCAGGCAATGATCACACTCAAATAGTGCTGTTAGTGCTCCACTGGCACGGGTGCCAGTCATCGAATTTGATTCAATTTCAATTTCACTTGCCCCAACAGGTCTTCGCAAGCAGAGTTTAGTGTCCAATGAAGGAAGGTTGGTATGGGTGCCAGTTGTCGAATTTGGTTAGATTTCGATTTTTCCTGCCTCAACAGGTCTTCGATGAAGGAGAGGTACGCATAAGTGGGCTGGCTACACCCCTGGCAAAGGCCATGGGTTATGGTCTCACTTGGCTTGCCAGGTTTTCTCACGCACAGCATATTTCCAAAGGTCTCGGTCACTAGTCATTGCCTCAGTGAGGCCTAATGTTCAAAGGTCATGCTTCACCCCCTCATCCCAGGTCTTCCTGGCACTACCTCTTCCACAGGTACCCTCAACTGCTAGGGTGTGGCATTTTTTCACACAGCTATCCTCATCCATTCTCGCCAAATGACCATACCAGTGCAATCGTCTCTCTTGTACACCACGGCTGATGCTTCTTAGGTCCAACTTTTCTCTCAAGGTACTTACACTCTGTCTAGTATGCACACTGACATTACACATCCAGCGGAGTATACTGGCATCATTCCTTGCGAACTTACGCATGTCCTCAGCAGTCACAGCCCATGTTTCACTGCCATGTAGCATGGCTGTTCGCACACGTGTCATTACAGTCTACCTTTTACTCTGAGTGAGAGGCCTTTGTCACCAGCAGAGGTAGGAGCTCTCTGAACTTTGCCCTCAGAGCATCCACCTCACTACTGACTTGGTCACCTAGGTAACGGAAGCTATCAATTACGTCTAGTTTTTCTCCCTGGAATGTGGCAGAAGTTGTTTTCTGAACACATTTTCAGTGTTTATTGCTCCTGAGCATTTGTCACACACAAAAACTATCTTCCCAGTTAGCTTTCCTTTGATATTGCTGCACCTTTTATGTGTCCATAGCTTCCACCAGGTACATCTTATGGAGTTTCTACCTATGCCTTTTCTACAGATTGAGCAGGGTCATCTACCTGAAGGGATTTGTGGTTTGTCTGCCTACCTATTTAAGACTTTGGTTTCAGCTAGGTTGATTCTAAGGCCCTTCGATTCTAGACCTTGCTTCCACACCTGAAAATTCTCCTCTAGTTCTGATAGTGACTCAGCTATTAGAGCAAGGTCATCAGCATAGAGGAGCTCCCAAGGCCTCCTGTCTTGAATTCGTCTGTTATTGCCTGGAGAACTATGATGAACAGGAGAGGGCTGAAGACTGATTCTTGGGGGACCCCTACCTCTACCTGGAATTCTTCACTGTACTCATTGCCAACCATCACCTTACTGGCAGCATCTCTGTACATGGCTCACACAGCTCTTACTAACCATTCTTCTATCCCTAGTTTCCTCATTGACCACCAGATAAGGGATCGGGGGACCCTGTCAAAGCTTTCTCCATGTCAACGAAAGCCAGGTACAGAGGTTTATCTTTGGCTAGGTATTTCTCCTGCAGCTGTCTTACCAGAAATATAGCATCAGTGGTGCTTATCCCTGGCACAAACCCAAACTGCATCTCATCTAAACTGACTCTCTCCCTAATTAGTTGGGCTATGAGCCTCTCTGTGACTTTCATTACCTGATCCAACAACTTGATACCTCTGTAATTATTCCTATCGAATGCATCACCTTTACCTTTGTAGCAGTTGACTATGGGGGTGTTACACCAGTCATTGGGTATGACTCCTTCATGTATCACCTGGTTAACAATACTGGTGACTTGGCTATAGCCGACACTGCCAGATATTTTGAGCATCTCTGCAGTGATTCGTGATGGGCCGGGGGCTTTCCCGGTCTTCATACTCTTAATTGCTTTATCTACCATGGTACTGTCAACTCGGATAGCTGGTCCCTCAGTTGGGTCGACATTCGGCAGACTTTCTTTCTCCCATTCATTCTCTTTGTTGAGCAATCTTTCATAGTGGCGTCTCCAAACCTCTCTCATTGCAGCCTCGTTTAGTGCAAGTGAACCATCATCCACGCGGACACATTTCTCTCCTACGACATCACGATTCTCTCTCACACACTGTCTTGCAACACGAAATACCTCAAGTCTTTCATCCTCACGACACAGAACATTGGCAAATATTTTCCTATCTGCTTCCCCTCTGGCTAAATAAACCTGTCACCTGGCTTCCCTTCTGGCAGTCTGATACAATTCCCTATATGTGTGTATATATATATATATATATATATATATATATATATATATATATAGAGTTATTAATATTTCTAAGTCTCTCTAAAGGAGATATATATATATATATATATATATAGATAGATAGATAGATAGATAGATAGATAGATAGATAGATAGATAGATATATATGAAATTTTGAATTTAGTTCACGAACCCTCAGTACAGGGGTCTGTAGACCACAGGTTGGGAACCACTGGTTTAGACAATGAACTTATAATTGCTATTGAAGCTGTGATTCCAATACTCGAACCAGGGGCCATGCTCTGTCTTTGAACAAGGCCCTGTATTTCATCTTGTTTCAGCCCACTCAGGCAAAAATGAGTTGCCTTGGGGTGGAAGGGTGGAAGGGGTTAGCTCACTGACAGAATACTCCCCCATTCAGAGAACAGACTTGTATTCTCAGTCACTTAGGCATCACAAACGCCAGGACAAGGGCCACACTTAATGGCCCTGTTTGACTGGAACACTTTTTTTTTTATTAAATCTGAGCTTATGACTTTGCAGTTAATACTCAAGCAGCATCACAGCTACTGTGCCACACAGCCACTGTGTCTCACAGCCACTATGCCTCACAGTCACTGTGCCTCACTTCTACTGTGCCTCACTTCTACTGTGCCTCACAACCACCGTACCTCACAACCACCGTACCTCACAATCACTGTGCTTCACTTCCACTGTGCCTCACAGTCACTGTGCCTCACAGCCACTGTGCCACACATCCATTGTGCCTCATTTCCACTGTGTCTCACAGCCAATGTACCTCGCACATTTTATATCTCACTAACATTCATAAACTGCTAAATCAGGTTCATATTTTCTGAGTTCAACAAATTAAATAATAACTGACATATTCCAGTCTTTTCTTACAACCAAACTACACAGAGTTTCTCCTAAACTTATTAATAACAGAGCAGACAAGAATATGTTGGATTTTTGATCTGAATATAATTGATAATGATTACTTTTTTGGCATTCAACTAATGTTTTATCATTAATCTGAAGACAAGATGCAATCTGTGACTCATACCAAAATGAATGCTTAACAGCAAATCTAGCGTTTGGCACCAAGCAAGCATCTCCACCTTTGCTCTTCTTTAAAAAAAAAAAATGACCTGAGATGGAACATCAGTTTTTTTAATGTTAATCGAAATAAATGGAAAGTTGCAGCTGCAGAGATTTCTGGAAATCAGTAATGAGACACAGGTGTGAGACATGACTCAGAGGCCATCAATTCAACAGTTACAAGCAGTTGGAAGCCAGGTGTCAGTGTCAATGTAGATTATAAAAGAACAGCAGACCAAAACAATATCCATCTTAAGTTCAAATCATTCCAAAACCAAATTGATCTTCATTTTATTGGGAATAAATTATAAAAACGCTAAAAGAAAAACTGAAGTTTCAATTAGCTGCTTCCATATTTTATGTCAATTTTGAAAAAGATAATCAGTTTATTGGATTATTGGTAACAAGAAAACTATTTCACTGCCGTCTGAATAACAACACCTGGAATAAATATTTATACAAAAGGAAATAGGCCTCACCTGATATCGCGAAAAGGTCGGTGATCTTTATCACAATAAGCTTCATTTATCTTGTCAACAATGTCGAAACCTTCAGTAACTTCTCCAAAGACTGTGTGAGTGCCATCTAAGTAATCCAGATTTTCTTGCAGAGTGATAAAGAACTAAGGAAAATATAGAATTACAATAATGAGATTTAAAGCAACACATTTGCCTCTTGAAATTACAATTATAGTTTCGACAAATTGTGAATTGTTACTTCAAATCCAGTTCACGCTGCATCCCTGGATACATTTCTGTCAAGGAAACGATCTTAGTCTATCGATTTATACTAAAAAAGACATGTAAAATTGTGAGATCAGATCCCAGTTTTTATGTATACAGAAAATGATATACGAAGTGGTATCGAAAAATTCCAGGACTACTCGTGTTTAATGACAAAAATCATTTATTAACCTAAGTTTTAACATCATCTCCTTCAAAATAATCACTTTGCACAGCAATACACCAGTCCCGGCATTCCTGCCATTTTTGGAATCTGGCCTGGAAGTCATTTTCTGGAAGCAAGTGAAGGTCCTTCTGCAATTCGCTCTTGATCTTAACAACAATGTTAAAACGGTGACCATTGAGTTGCATTTTTATTGTGGAGAAGAAATGGAAATTTGTTTTTGGTGAGAAACTCATGAGTGAGGAGAGCTCAGTGACAGGGTGCCTTATGGTTGTGAAAAATCCAATTCCACAGATCACTTTCGCTTTCGCCAAATGTCCTCCTTCAAACACTTCAAATGGTCATTGATTGTCCTCCACCAATCCTCATGCACAACAAGCTGATGAATTTTCTCCACATTTCCTAGGGTGACACTCATGGCAGGTCACGGCATCATCTTCCAAGGACCTTCTTCTGCTTTTGAAGCGCTCATGCCACTCAAAACATTGTGTACGACCAAACCATGCTCAATGTCTCTGTAGCAGACTTATCAAGTTTCATGCAAAATTTCACGTTGGCTCTTTGTTCCATCTTCCAGTCCATGACAAAAATTGTAGACTACAGCATACATGTGGTCACAAAAACACAAATTTCACAACTTGTGAAGTAAACCCAGCAATGTCACTCAGTACACTGCCACATGAAGGTCACTGCGCATTCAACCGTACTGCCATCTGTTGGCATGCTACAGAACTAGTCTGGGAACTTTTTGATGCCACCTTTTAACACAAGATTGATAGTGATAGCAATATCATAGTGTAGAATTGATAGCTGTAGTAATATATATATATATATATATATATATATATATATATATATATATATATCATCATAAATATAAGGGATTAGCATTGAGTTGCTTCTCCAACATACTGAAAATTTAGAAATAGCAGTCAAAGAACTACTGATTCTAAACTACAAATTTTTCTCTAAACGGATGGCGATATTTATGGCACACATAGAACAAAAAACCGGAGGGAAAAGCGTAAACAAAACAAGTCTTTAGTTAATTGGATACGAATCGTTTCATGGTTAAGCGAATGAAAATTTCACTATTCCAATCTTCAGCCCAAATATTCTGATAAATTTGAAAGTGTCTCTAAAAAAATTCACGGTAATTTTTGGCCATGCGACACCAAAAATCAATGAGAAGAAAGGCACTTACGAATTCATCGGCTAGTGAGTTCAGGCATCTCACCTCAAAGAAATCTATTCCATGTGCGTCACAAATAGTCCCGTATGAAAAGAAGTCCCGTGTGGAGGGATTACGGTTTAACCATCTAACTTAGAGATATCAAATATAAAATATACAAGAATAAGGGCAGGGAATCGTCAATTAATAATTAATTCTATTATTAATTGACGATTCCCTGCCCTTATTCTTGTATATATATATATATATATATATGACTGGTGCAGTCTTCTGGTTCACCACCCTTCAGTCAAACCGTCCAATGATTAATTGCTGAGGTCAGATTCAATTAGTTATGCTAATTTGTAATGCAGGAGCAAGGTCATAAATTTTAGAGATTCAGGCATTCAAGTTAACCAACCCCATTATTTTACTGGTATATATTTTATGAATACCTGGAAGGATGAAAGGCAAAGAAGACCTCAGCAGAATTTAAATGTAGAACGCAAATGCGTAGAACTACAAGACATCTTGTCTGTTATTTTACCAATTCTACTATAGACCATTCACTCTTGAACAGAATGAAATGAATAGAATTTGAAGACAGTAAATGGGGAATTAAGCAGAGACAAATATTTTGAGGCAAAAAATAAAAGGAAATTTTTCTTTACAGAAATTTTATAAAGCTTGAGACCAAAAAAATTACCTGAGAACCATGCATGTCATTGCCATTGTTCACCATTGATACTGTTCCTTTCTTCTTGTGTTTAATTTTGGGGCTAAGCTCCATTTCAAAATACTGGGCCTGGTCTCCATACAATTTCCTGACAAATCACAAAAACATACAAAAATTACATCAAATAATTACATATATTATGTTGTGATTAATAGCTTACACGGGGAAGATGTGGACATCACAGACCGTAGAGAATGCAGCCTTTCTTAAGACAGTACAAACTGATATAGAGTGAAGGGGACACACTAGTCTTGTCAGGCAACCCCTCTTGCATTGGGGCCATGATAAAATGTATCCAGTTTATTATAAACTATACTTACACAGGAAAGGTGATCTAATCCAGGGGGTTTTCAAACTTTTTGACTTGCGGACCCCTTTATATTTCAGGCTTTACCTTAGGGACCCCCTTATTTGCTGTCCACGGACCCCTGTCTTGTCCTTGCGGACCCCCCTGTGGTCCGTGGACCACAGTTTGAAAACCCCTGATCTAATCAATCTAAAGAAAAGGCAGCCAATCCTGTCTTGGAGAATAAGGAGCTTGTGGAAGGGATACATTAGTCCTGACAGACAACCCTTGTTATGCTGGTGATAAGATAAAATAAGCCCACTCCATGTTGTAAAGTGGTTAGAGATAGCGAGAGCATCCAGCTTATGAAGATGCTGACAAAAATCATTAAAGATGCTAAAAGATAATTACAATTAACAAAGTAAATGGTTTTGTCTCTTTTTTTAAGTATTCTCCACTTCCCCATTTCTGTGAATATTGTCATTTTAATTAGAAACAGTGATTTGATGAGAAGTCACAAAAGAAACTAAAAAAACTTTATTTAAAAGAAATATTAGTTATTCAAAATAAACTCATCAAAATTCTGTGGTTAAAAAATCTACTTCCCAACCACATAGTTGCAAGTTGTACTAAAGCTTTGTGAGTTGATCAGGTAGCTGGAGACTGAAAGAAGCCTGCTGCACATGCACGTGTGCATGCATGCATGTGCCTCCTTGCCTGACATTGTGTGATAGTTGTAAATGAGCATCACCACCATACAAGCAGTGTCCTTTGTTACCAGTTTTTCATGAAAACTTGGCTGGTGAGAGGGAAATATTACCCTGCTTGGAAACAGGTGGGTTTTTTCTGGTCACAAGAAATCTGCCAAAACAAATTCCATTTGACTCATACAAACATGGCAAAGTTAGATACAATAATAATGATGATGATGATGATGATGATGATCTCAGTAGCTTTATCTAACAATTGGTAAGAGAACATTTTTACAAACAAAATGAAAAAAATGGTTTATTTCGTGAATACAGCTAACTTTGAGCACTCATTGCAAACAATAGGTTGACAACCAATAACTAAACACATCTTTCACAACTGAGAGACATTCTCAACACAAATAATATCTAATAAATTCTACATTTCCACTTTTTTTTTTTTTTTTTTTTTGTATTTTATGCCACATTAGGAATTGAACAGAAAATACTTACCGGAATATAGACTCTCCACCACGTCCACTTCCTGTGGGATCCCCAGTTTGTGCAACAAGATTCCTCTGGCAAAGAGAAAAATGATTGGATAATTAAATAAAAGACAAATAAAAGGTACTTCATTAGCAAAAGAAACAGCAGCGTGTGCACATGCCACCCACACACAAATTAATATGCACACATACACAAATATATGCACACAAACACACACACATATATATATGTACATATGTGCACACACAGATATATATATTGTATGTGTGTGTACACACACACATAGATAAATATGTGCACATGCACACACACACAAATTCCTGCAGCAAATAAACTTAATAGTTATCAATGAGCAGGGACTGGTGCCACGTAAAAAGTGCCTGTGCCAGCACCACATAAAAGTCTCCCATGGTGGCGCCACGTAAACAGCATCCAGTGCCACTCTATAAAATGGTTGGCATTAGGAAGGACATGCAGCTGTAGAAACCATTCCCAAAACAGACAATGGGACCTGGATACAGCCCCTGGTCTTGCCAGTTCCTGACAAACCGTCCAATCCATGCCAGCATGGAAAACAAACATTAAATGATGATGATGATGATGATGATGATGATGATGATGATGATGAAGTAGTTGCTATTTTTATTTTGCTTTTACGCCCCCCCCCCCAATATTTAAATACGAAAACAAAACCAAGTGTCAACTTACCTGAATTGAATGAAAGAGACAGAAGTTGTAATATTTCACTTTGCATAATTTCAAAAAATTCAGACAACCTGGAAGATAAAGAGAAAATAGGAAATTCACTTGTAAGTAACAAAAAAGAAAGAAAAAAGTATAATTATACATAAAACAGAAACACTTAGTAAATAAACATACATGCATCAAACACTGCAACAATGTACATATAGCTGCATGGTCCATGTATATCATTATCATTACCTCTGCCTTAACGAAGGTGGAGGTATTATTTTCAGTTGTGTTTGTTTGTTTGTTTGTTTGTCCATGGACAAGATATCTCAAGAACCATTGAATAGATTCAGATGAAACTTTCAGGGATGTCTGGCTTTGTGACTGGCACGATCTGATTAGATTTTGGGATCGATCCAGTAGCAGACAAAGATTCTGGATTATTTGTTATATTTACTTTACTTTACATGAAGCATTCACTTTCAAGTCTTTCTCTGAGTTCAAATTCCACCGAGGTTGACTTTGCCTTTCATCCTTTCAGGGTCGATAAATTAAATACCAGTCAAGTACTGGGGTCAATGTGATCGACTAACCCCCCTCCCCCAAAATTTCAAGCCTTGTGCCTATGGTAGAAAGGATTATTATTATTATTATTATTATTATTATTATTATTATTATTATTATTATCATTATCATTGGACATGAAAGCACAAGGCCTAGTGGTTAGGGTGTTGCACTCATGATCGCAAGATCATGGTTTCAATTCCGAGACAGGGTGGTACATTGTGTTCTTGAGCAAAACACTTCATCTCACATTATTCTGCAATCACTTCCACACCTGACATGTGGTACACTGTACACCTGTTCAGGTAAAGTCGATTTAATGGAAGGGCTGATCTAATGTACAGTACATATATTGGATCACCAGAAACAACTCGTTTGTGTAGGTCGGTCAGCAGAGGCTGAATGCCCGTGCGCCATCTTCAACAAGAGAGTCCATCATCATTTGCATAAACTAGTCCATCATCATTTGCATAAACTAGTCCATCATCATTTGCATAAACTAGTCCATCATCATTTGCATAAACTAGTCCATTTAAAAGTACCCGTGAATTGTCAGGCGATATGATGTGCTTGAGAAGACATGTTGAGTCAAGTGAAATTAAAATTGTAGTCGTGGCCAGTAACACCTGACTGGTACCTGTGCTGGTGGCATGTAGTAAGCACCATTCAAGCGTGGGTCGATGCTAGTGCCACCTGACCAGCTCTCCATGCCAGTGGCACATAAAAAGCACCATCCAAATGTGGTCAATGCCAGTGCCACCAGACTGACTCCCATGATGGTGGCACATAAAACGCACCCACTACACTCTCGGAGTGGTTGGCATTAGGAAAGGCATCCAGCTGTAGAAACCGTGCCAGATCAGATTGGAGCCTGGTGCAGCCTCCTGGCTTCCCAGACCCAGTCAAACCAGCCAATCCATGCCAGCATGGAAAGCAGATGTTAAACGATGATGATGATGATGATTAAGGTGGTGAGCTGGCCGAATCATTAGCACACTGGACATAATGCTTAGCAGTATTTCATCTGCCACTACATTCTCAGTTCAAATTCAACCAGAGTCAGCTTCGCCTTTTATCCTTTCAGGGTTGATAAATTAAGTACCAGTGAAACACTGGGGTCAATGTAATTGGCTAACCCTCCTTCCCCCCAAAATTTCAGGCTTTGTGGCTATAATAGGGGGATTATTATCATCATCATCATCATCATCATCATCATCATCATCATCATCATCATCATCATCATCATCATCATCATCATCATCATCATCATCATCATCATCATCATCATCATCATCATCATCATCATCATCATCATCATCATCATCATCATCATCATCATCATCATCATCATCATCATCATCATCATCATCATCATCATCATCATCATCATCATCATCATCATCATCATCATCATCATCATCATCATCATCATCATCATCATCATCATCATCATCATCATCATCATCATCATCATCATCATCATCATCATCATCATCATCATCATCATCATCATCATCATCATCATCATCATCATCATCATCATCATCATCATCATCATCATCATCATCATCATCATCATCATCATCATCATCATCATCATCATCATCATCATCATCATCATCATCATCATCATCATCATCATCATCATCATCATCATCATCATCATCATCATCATCATCATCATCATCATCATCATCATCATCATCATCATCATCATCATCATCATCATCATCATCATCATCATCATCATCATCATCATCATCATCATCATCATCATCATCATCATCATCATCATCATCATCATCATCATCATCATCATCATCATCATCATCATCATCATCATCATCATCATCATCATCATCATCATCATCATCATCATCATCATCATCATCATCATCATCATCATCATCATCATCATCATCATCATCATCATCATCATCATCATCATCATCATCATCATCATCATCATCATCATCATCATCATCATCATCATCATCATCATCATCATCATCATCATCATCATCATCATCATCATCATCATCATCATCATCATCATCATCATCATCATCATCATCATTATTATTATTATTATTATTATTATTATTATTATTATTATTATTATTATTATTATTATTATTATTATTATTATTATTATTATTATTATTATTAAGGCAGCAAGCTGGCAGAATCCTTAGCACACTGGACAACTGGTTAATATGCTTAGCTGCATTTCATCTGTCCTTATGTTCTGAGTTCAAATTCCACTGAGGTCCACTTATCCTTTCTGGATCAATAAAACAAATACCTGTTGGCCTTGCGCCAAAATTTGAAACCATTATTATTATTAATAATAATAATAATAGTAATCCTTTTTGCTATAGACACAAGGCCTGAAATTTTTTTGGAGTGGGAAGAGCAGTCAATTGCATAAACTCCCAAAACTCAACTGGTCCTTATTTTATCAACTCTGAAAGAATGACAGGCAAAGTCAACCTCGGTGGAATTTGAACTCAGAGTGTGCTGGACGAAATGCTAAGCAGTCTTTCGCCTGTCACTATGTTCTGAGTTCAAATTCCGCCGAGGTCAACTTTCCCTTTCATCCTTTTGGAGTCAATAAATTAAGTACCAGTTATGCACTGGGGTTGACGCAATCGACTAGTCCCCTCCCGCTCCCTAATTTCAGGCCTTGCGCATATAGCAGAAAGGATTATTCTCGTTATTCTCATTATTCTCTTCTAAACCTAAAATAAAATTCTTTCAACAGCTAATGCCTTTATATCATCCGGGGAGCATTCCTACATTGGTAAACCCAACAGGCATTATTAACCTTTTAACATTCAGATTTCTCTGTCAAATGTATGGCTTATTTATTGACATTGTTTTGAATTATTCATGCATTATCTTGTAGCTTTGACATTTCGATAATGTGATTGCTTATTTTTAGGATGACATTGTAGCATAGGTGTGAGAGGCCAGATCCAACCAGTTTGAACAGAAAACAGGGGAAATACTTGAGCTGGATACGGCCGGTTTAATTACCAAAGAGTTGATTTACTGTTATGTTAAGTAGTTCACTTGTAAACTAAATGGCTTAAGGGTCAACCTTGAGCAAGTATCTCCATCCATGGCTTCAGATAAACAGAAACCTTGACAGTAAAATTAAGTAGATGGGAAATTTGTGTGGAAGCCCCTCAGTGGAATCATTCCTGTTTTCTGGCCCCTGTGTGCTTCTAGCTGAGTCCATTTTGCACTAAGTATTTGGATCAGTTCTCCCATCAGAAGATAATTCCCTTCCTAATCACAGAGGATATGAAAAAAAAAAAAATTGCAGGACCACAGACATTGCCATTTCACCCACCCACCCACCTGACTAAACCAAAACTGTTTTTAATTTAAAAATACCAGCAGCCATCACCACTATTTTAGCAGCTATTCTATTTTATTGTAACAAATATGTAACATTTTGCCATACAAATAATGCTCTATTGTCTTCATTAATTATTTTTTGTTTTTGGCGGGAGGTGGGGAGAAAATGGAAGTCACGTTTGCCGGGTTATATCTTGATGCAAACGTTATGATTATTTCGAACTTTTAGAGTTTGTGCACAGAAAACAATGAATTTCGACAGCCGGGTACCTTATTTTTCTAACCTCCCGATGTAGCATTTATCTTGTCAGTCTGTTTCCATCGCATCATCTGATCACTGCTTCGTGAAAGCAAACCCACTACACGTTATCACAAAAGAAATCCCACCCCATCCAATTCCTTCAATCATCACAGACAATTGTGATGCCGACTTCTGTCCATTATTGTACACCAATAGAAACATTCTTTTGTCGTTAATTTTGGCAAAAACGGAGAAGACTATGGCTTCCTATATAAGATTAGATTCCATACAGAATGTATTTTGGTCTTCCTTTAACTGATCAAGAAATTGTAAATTGTAAATGAAGAAATATCTGCCGAAATATATGTGCTTCTATCGATTTCTGGTAAAATACATTGTCAATTGATAAAATGGACTATTTTTTATTATTGCTTTGTTTTTGTTTTTGTCAGCAAATAAATAAACACGTAGACAAACGAGGAATATTTTAATTCCAGTTAACCAAAACCATTTCCGTCTGCTAGATTAGCTTTTATCTACGATTCGATGAGTTCGGAATATATACTTATTTTTTCCAATATGCAATTTTAATATTTGATCGTGCCGTAAAGGTTAAAAGCACAATAAAACCGCTAAAGTCATTTCATTTATATAACCAAGGAAAAACAAAAGCTCCGCACAATATCATTTCTCTTTTCAATGTGAGACATTTTACCGATGTTGAAAATCAATATCGCGCTGTTTTATTGTTAAAACGTTCTTTGGTAAACATGAGGAAAAGTTATTTATTTACAAACTTGGAAATTTAGTAATTAACCGTAGCATTCCTTATCTGGCTAAATATTAAGAATATAAACTGTACACACAAAAATTATCCTTGATTTACAGAAATATCAATGTTATTGTAATATATTGCACAATGTTGTTGTTGTTGTTCGTGGGGCGAGGGGGAAAGTCGTAAAACATTCAAAACACTTCATCGATGACAACAAAACGACAAACAAAAATTCTTCAACTGAATTTTTAAATTAACCCTGAATGCTTTTAACATTAATTTTAGAAACTAAAACCAAACAACACAAATTTGAAATCGTTCTTCGCCGGATTACAATGCAGACCATGCTTGCACCGATCCCCATGGCTTTAAGTTTACGTTAAAAACATTACACATGCCATATTAAAACTGAAGATTTGTGAGGAAAATCTATGTTAGAGACATACAGTGAAATAAAATTGTAAGAAACCGACATACTGTTGGGTCTTTCTTTCAGGTATAAATCAATCACTAAATCGCCCAAAGACGTTTCCAAAAGCACCGCCATCTTCCCATGTGAGTGATCTCCCTTCCACCTTAGCATCTCCAGTTTTAATGAGCATAAAAACACCACTTGCCCCCGTCCTGTTGTCTCTTTGCTTCGATAATTCGAGGAGTTCGCTTTAGTATTCGCGATGTTTCGGGTTCGATGTCACCCTAGGGCACCCTGATTAAGGGTCATCTACCACAGCTTTGGTCAAACGAAGTTTTGCGAGGGAAATTAGGTAGAAACTGTGTGTTAGCATAAAAGACCAGCCTTGTTACGTTGATTCTTCTTACGGATTACTTTAAGGATACAAGTGTCTGTGGAATACTCACCCATTTACTATGACTCAACGCGCAGATCGTTTAGTTGATTGCACAATTAGAATAGGGTGGTTCCACTTACTCTTAAACCCATCGTTCAACATCCGAAGACCTCCTACCCACTCACACAATTTGTTGCGATCTTTATATTCAATTTATATTGAAATAATGGCAGGTAGATAAAATGTGATCCCATTGAGGTAGGATGCATATTGCTGACCAGCCCCTCTGCAGGTCCTGTTGGGCGTCACAGGGGCCAACAGGCAAAAGGACATGAAGTTAGCTAATGGAAGCAGCAAACGTTACATCAAAATGGCTATAGATTAGCAAGTGTGAACCTTCGAAGGAGTAGTTCTACCTGGGTAGAAGCTAGTGCTTGATCAACCCCAGTTGGATCACCTGGCTGAGGGTGTTTGATTGTTTAAAAAGATCCGAAACATCCACATTGATGATGTATCTCGATGCGTTGAAGAACTTCGTTAAATGGTCCTTTACTTATGTGTGCATTCTGGTATTACACAATCTCCTAAAAGTTCGCAAGTTTAAGCAAAATAAAGAAGTACCTTACAATTTTTCGAAATTATATTTTGTTCTGTTTTTCTTTCCTTTTTTTTTTTTTTTTGATATATTTGTATTCTTGGCGAACTCCATATTGTATGAAAAATTAGATCAATCAGCTTTAAGCCAATCCTAACTGAACAGGTCTGTGATTTTGTTACCTGCATTTCTGTATGATTTGAGGCATATTCGACTGGTAGTTTTAGCAAGTCAACGTATTAGGCCTACTCAAAGTTAAATCTATCCGTCAAAAGCTAACCAGATCGTTGATTGGAAATATAGAAAACATGACTGTCAACAAACTGAATTATCGACTTACAGTTGCGTTTGTATCTTTACTCTTCAAGCAATAATTATGAGGTTTTTTTGGGAGGGGTTGATGGCCGAAAAGACGCACGGGTATATTATATGCACCCCAGTTGTAGAAGCACATATTTGCGAAAAAACGGTTTTTAGTGCATTAAAGCTTATAGAGGCTCGACTTCGCATGTAGGACCCGGGGTGATTTTTTGAGGGGGAAAAAATGAGCGTTTTATAGGACAGCAAATACAAGGGACAACTCGACATATGTTCCAGTGTAATTAGACCTCCTCAGCGTTGACTTCACTCAAGCGTATATTCAGCCGTCTGGGTAGAACTTTCGCTTGTGCAGCTGACAACGATAAAAGAGGCAGCAATTGCAGGATCACAGACTCTTCTAATTTATCTATTTCATTTCTTTTCCTTTGAGCATGAACCACGCTCTCCACCCCTCCATTTATATCTCCTTTCAGATACTGTTGAGTCTCGTGTATATAAGAAAAGGGTAAGTTGAAAACCTACGTTCAGTTGTAAATATCCAAGCAATAAGTAAACAAAGTCTCCCTCTGTGTACTCAAAAATCAAAAAAAAACAAGCAAGAAAAATAATTTTAATACGACCAAGATTCTTAACCCCATAAACAGATTGGAATGGTAGTGAAGGGATCTAAGACATGTCTGTTGGCAGCAAATACTACCCTCGGATAGTCACCACTTCAACCATATACATATATATATAAATGTGTGTGTGTTCTTATTCTTCGTCTTATTCCGTTCTATTTTTTTCTCTCTTCTTCCCCCATCGTGACGGGTCAAATCGTCTTCACCTCAACAATCAGATTAATTCGGGTCGAGTAATTTAACCTCGTTTATTTATTTATCAATATGATTGAAGTATAGAAATATCATAGAGCTACTTATCTCTCTCTCTTTATATATATATATATATATATATATATATACACACACTTTACATAGTTTGCAAGATAAATGTGGCGGAGGTAAAGAATATGCACACCACCCGTTTTCGGCGTAACAAAAACCCTAACTCTAAACACCGGGTGTGTGCGTATTCTTTACTTTCGCCAACAAATGGTGAGTAGAATAAGATGCAGTCGTAGGGATTTGGTAGAATCTAAAGACGGTTTTAAATCTTTTGTCGTATTTATTTAACCTGTCACCCGATAATCTGAACGATCTCCACTAATCTAAATTAATACTGTATCTCTTTAAGGTCTCTGATTAAATTTAATATTCGTAGTTGCTAAAAACATACATCCAATTTAACACACACATTAATACACCAGCAAACTCACCCCACACCCTTTACTCAACAAGTCCCAAGTCGCTTCTTTGCCGGTTGTCGGATGACTTCCGGGCAATTATTTATTTCTCTCCACGTGTTGGGCGATTCAATCGGAAATTTTGACGTGAAACACTCACACACATACATCTATTTACATCTCTATATAATTATCGCCTCTTGTTTTTTTTTCTGTTTGAAATAACACAGTTATGGAATCAGTCGTTATTGTCGCTGCAGCTCGCACTCCCATCGGTAAGTAATTAATTGCGTTATATATATATATATAACACAATTGTGTATATATATATATACATATACACACACACACTGGTCTTAATATGCGATGAATTAACGAGTCCTTTATTATTTACTATTGGTGATGTTTTTGCACTCTATTTTTTGTTTCGGAAAATCGAACAAAACGTTGTTTTCAATCTTTAATATAAACACCGTAAGCATTGTTTCTGCTTCTTATATACATATAGCAAACACGATGAATAGAACTCAATACATGTATATATGTTTAATCGGTAAAAAGTTACAGAAATGACTCAAGGGTTGAGAGTTTCGTTCATAGCACTTATCAAAGTTCCCAGCACGAAAACCTTAGTCCTGTTGTCACTTTCCGCCGATTTGATATTATAACGCTGGAATATTTTTTCTGTTTAGGTTCCTTTAATGGTAGTTTTGCCACGATTCCAGTGGTAGAACTCGGTGCCAATGTCATTAAAAGTATCCTTGAACGGTCAGCTGTAAAGCCTGAAGATGTATCAGAAGTTATTATGGGAAATGTCTACACAGCAGGTAAGACTTTAATTACACGAGATTTAACAATTTACCAAAGTAATTAGACAAAAAAAAATGACCCCAAAAGGGCTAAAATACTCTCTCAATCACACAAGAAGGAATTGCTGTTATTTTTTCCATCAGGTCACTCCCACCCCGCCAAGCAATGGTGGCGGGTGAACTACGAAAGTGCCTCGACTAGTACCCCACCCCCTTTAACCTTCTGACAAGTTCTTGTAAAAACTTTCGTTGCTGCTGTTACATTCCTGCTACTTAAACACTGTATTTCTGTTATTCTTTTACTTGTTTCAGTCATTTGACTGCGGCCGTGCTGGAGCACCACCTTTAGTCGAACAAATCGACTTATTCTTTGTAAGCCTAGTACTTATTCTATCGGTCTCCTTTGCCGAACCGCTAATGTTACGGGGACGTAAGCACACCAACATCGATGTCAAACGATGGTGGGGGACAAGCACAGACACAAATACATATATATATATATATATATATATATATATATATATATATATATATATATAGGTAATCTTCAAGTTTAGGGGGGTAAAAAAGTAAATAAAAATATTCAAGGGAAATAACTGAACGACTTACCAGTATTATCCGTTTTCTTCTAGCTGTTTATAAATAAATCACACCCTAACCCTAACGTCAATCAAATCACGTGTGTGATTTATTTATAAACAGAGATGTACGGAGAATACTGGTAAGACGTTCAGTTACTTCCCTTGAATATTTTTATTTATTTTTGTTACCCCCCTAAACTTGAAGATTACCTATATATATATATATATATATATATATATACAAGAGAAAAATTTGTAGTTTAGAATCAGTAGTTCTTTGACTGCTATTTCTAAATTTTCAGTATGTTGGAGAAGCAACTCAATGCTAATCCCTGTATATTTATGATGATGATATATATATTCGACAGGCTTCTTTCAGTTTCCGTCTACCGAATCCACTCACCAGACGGGGCTAATGCAGTCTCACCTCACCTTGAAAATGCATTTTTCTGAAAATGTTTATTCGGTCTTCTAGGTTTTCCATGTCGGAGATTACAGGAAAAAAAATTTTTGGAAATTTTAACCCCCACTCCTAATTTAAATATATTGTATATTGAAGCGTGGAAATTTCATTAAAACAATTCTAAGTTCATTTGGCTAAACTGTAGAAATTGTTGTTAAAATCCCTGTATTTTCCCACGTTACATACCTGCTGGGGTAGGGGTTAGAATTTTGGATTTTTTTTGCATATTCGTCATCTCTGGCATGCAAAACCCAACGAATCTGAATAAATTTTTTTAAGAAAAATGCATTTTTCAAGGTGAGGTACAAATCTGTGTTAGCCCCCCACCCCCGCAAGCTTCTTACCACACACCCACTCCTGCATCTATTCTTTTACTAGTTTCAGTCATTTGACTGCGGCCATGCTGGAGCACAGCCTTTAGTAAAACAAATCGACCCCAGAGCTTATTCTTTGTAAGCCTAGTATTTATTATATTGGCCTCTTTTGCTGAACCGCTAAGTTACAGGGACGTAAACACACCAGCATTGGTTGTCAAGCAATGTTGGGGGACTAACACACACACACACATATATAATATGTGACAATTATTTGGTTATCTCGTCAATTATCAGCCGGTGCAGGTTTCCGCCCCCGACATCTAAAACTCAGAGTCTTATGGCAACCGAATAATTGTCATATATTATATTACAGATAAATTCCTTTATTTACATAATATTGAGGTCTCTTTCATTATTTTGTTGTCTTACCATTAATATATATGTGTATATATATATATATATATATATATATATACTTTATTTAAAAGCAGCAGAAATATTACAAAAAAACTGTTACTCTGAGTTTCACGTTCCCGTTCATCTGACAGTTTTAACAAAACTGTCCGATGAACGGGAACGTGAAACTCAGAGTAACAGTCTTTTGTTATATTTCTGCTGCTTTTAAATAAAGCATATCACTCTACCTCTGGTATTTGAGTACTTTTTTTTCCACCTTGTTGCACATTTTATGTGCTTACTCCGGTATATATACATATATACGACGGGCTTCTTCCAGTTTCTGCCTACCAAATCCACTCACAAAGTTTTGGTCGGCCTGAGGCTATAGTAGAAGACACTTGCCCTAGATGCCATGCAGTGGGACTGAACCCAGAACCATGTGGTTGGTAAGCAAGCTACTTACCACACAACCACTCCTGCATCTATGCTGTATATATATATATATATATATATATATATTTTTTTTTTTTCATGTTTATTGTTTGACATGTCATGTTGTACCGAGATAAAAACATAACTTCAAACAATAAGAGATTCACCTAGGCTTGAGAAAATTCTAATCTAAACTATTTTAAAGCTGTGAGTGACAGCAGCTGTATTTGTTCAAAATAGCAATCTGCATATCATACAATATGCAGATTGTTTTAATGTTATTTACCTGATCCCTAATAGTATTTAACCCTTTAAATAACCCAGTGTTACCAGTGTGTAATAAGTTTTGTAAATAGAGATATAGACCATTGCTGTTCTCGTGTTTTTATAAATTTTCCATTATGTCGTGCTTGAGATGAAGACCTGTGAAGCCAAGTAAAATCACAACCGTGGCAGATACTGGTGTCGTGCAAATGGCACCCATTACACTCTGGGAGTGGTGGGCATTAGGAAGGGCATCCAGCCATAGAAAACCATGCAAAATAAGACTGGACTCTCGTGCAGCCTTCCACCTTGCCAGCCCAGGTCGAACTGTGCAACCCATGCCAGCATGGACAACGGATTCTAAATGATGATGATGATACATAAGATACTTACATATTTATTCAATCTCTTTCTTTCTCTCTCTCTCTTTCTCTTCCTTTCTCTCTTTCTTTTCCTCTTTCTCTCTCTCTCTCTCTTTCTCTTCCTTTCTCTCTTTCTCTTCCTTTCTCTCTTTCACTTCCTTTCTCTCTCTCTCTCTTTCTCTCTCACCACTCAAGTAATATTGATCTCATTTGTTAAGGCTTATTTTTCTTTCTGTCATATATAAACATGTCTGGAGCAAGACTGTTTGTTTGTTTGGAACTCACCAACTGTAACCAAATCCAAAACCTTATCATTTATCCTCTGTTTGATCTTTTGACTAAAAAAAAGAAACCCTATTTTGAATACTAATCAACCTGACAGACAAGAAATTCATTAAGCATGAATCTGTCTTATTCAATTTAGCTAATGGTGTCACTGATTGTTCCGTTCTAAATATTTCAGCTCCCAGCACAAAAAAAAACACAAGTATTCTTTGAAATAAGTCTGAGTTCCAAATTCTAATACTTTTTTGTTTTTTTTTTTCGTCTCACCACTACAGATATCACCTGTAAATTTTATCAAAATATAACAAATGTTGATTTCAAATTTTGGCACAAGGCCAGCAATTTCGAGGGAGGAGATAAGGGGATTACATTGACCCCGGTACTCTGCTGGCACTTATTTTGTCAACTCTGAAAGGATAAAAAAAATAATAATGAAATGATTGTATACAGTGCTCAGGTGCACTACAACTTGTCATAAAGCATATGCAGCAATGTACAGATGTCTGGAAAGTGAACAGTGCATGAGTCAGATCCATGCTTGCGTGCGTATGGAGGGGGAGAAAATCAGGCGTGGTGTTGGCGAATCTCAGGAAGCATGGAAGTTTTGAAGGATGCAATGCTCCGACAACTAACAACTGATGCTGGCAGTTTGTTCCATTCTTCAGCAACTCTTAGCGTGAAAAAGGGTTTCCGAAAGTCATGGGAGCTGTGCTGTTTTCTGACTTTGTAAACATGTCCACAGGTGTTAGACAGGTGGAGTCTGAAAAGGTGCTCAGAGTTATTGTTAGTAAGATGGTTAATAATTTTATGGGTGTCTGCCAAGTCAGTTGCTAGATGTCAGAGTTTCAATGTATCCATGCCCGGGGAAGCAAGGCGTTCAGAATATGGCAAATGCTTGACGGAGGGTATTCTCTTGGTTGCACATCGCTGAACGGTTTCCAGACGATTAATATCCTGAGCAAGATAGGGGTTCCAGACCGGAGACGCAAATTTCAGGTGAAGCTGCACCATAGCTATATAAAGCCTCAGATAGATAGCTGGAGAGTGGCTCACAAAGGACTTGGTAAGTGATGCCAAGACACCCTCAGCCTTCTTGGCAATTTTAGCAATGTGTTTTGTCCAACACAAATAGCTGTCGACAATAATGCCCAGGTCATGTTCACAAGAAGACTTTTTGAGATTAGTGTTGTGGAGGGAGTAAGTAGACGCTGGGTTTTTCCTCCCAAAATGCATGGTGGTACATTTGTCCACAGCCAGCTTGAGTTGCCAGTCCATGATCCATTGCTGGATTGTGTCCAGGTCTGATTGCAATAAAGATCTATAGTGTACAGGACCTGTCATCTTTATTTCGAGGTACAGCTTGATATCATCTGCATATTTCAGCACTGTGGCATTCTTTAAGTTGGCATCTATGTCATTAATATATGCAACAAATAAAAGGGGGGCCAAGAACAGATCCCTATGGTATTCCAGATGTCATCTCATAGGGTGAAGAGTGCTGTCCTAGAACTATAACAACCTCTTTTTGGCCGATAATGAAGGACTTCAACCAGTTATAGAGATCATCTCTTACACCCATTGCAGAGAGTTTCACCATAAGTCTTTTGTGTGGCACAGAATTAAAAGCCTTAGCAAAGTCCAGGTAAACAACATCCACCCAGGAGCCACCATTAGTGATTCGGGTAGGCGTACATCAGGTGGTAGGCCAGGGCGTGTCCGAAAGGTAATTCTGTTTTCGTGCCGAACCCTATCAGCGGCTAGATGGTATGTCCGCGCCTCAGTAAAGTTCGAAGACGACCAGTTTTGTCGCACAGTTCATCCACAGATGACACCGTGGCAGTTTTGTTCTGTCTGCCCATCCGTACAGTAATACAAAAGGTAAACAAATAAAAAGAAAAAAGACGTGAAGATATAGCACACTTGTTAGGGAGATAAATAAGATGTTTTATTCTTTATTGTTATTGTTAACTGTTCCCGCTTTCCTCATTGTATGTGTGTATACAAAAAGATACAATTATATATACAATCAAAAGATGTAAGGAGTTAATTAATGGTTGGTGTGTTTATAATGTGCGCACTCTACTAACTGTAATGCCTCAGCGAAAAAGAAGAAAGTATGATTTAAATTCGCTTTGTGCATATATTTGAGTGTGGTGCGTGCTGATATGTAAAACTGTATATGGTTTTTCTAGAATTCGGGATGTACTTAATCCCTTCGAGGTAGAGTAGCTTATTTTCAATCGTGGTTGCTGCACGTTGTAACACAAAGATTTACAACAAGGGGACAAGGTAAAGTCAACCACGGCAGAATTTGAACTCGGAACATAAAGACTGACCAAGTGCTGCTAAGCATTTTGGCCAGTACACTAAGAAATCTGCCACCTTAAATTCTATCAAAATATTTTTAAAATACATTAAAAGTATATAGGAGCAGGCATGGCTTTGTGGTCAAGAATTTCACTTCCAAAACGTGGTTTCGGGTTCAGCCCCACTGCACGGCTTCTTGGGCAAGTGTCTTCTTTTTCCTCCAGACCAACCCAAGCTTTGTGTGTGCATTTAGTAGAGAAGAACCCATTGTGTGTAAGAGAAAGAGAGTGAGTAGGTATAAGCCTGTCTTTTTCCTTAATGACTATTCTTGATTGTAGAGGTTGTCTCCCCTCTTCTAGTGGATCTGGTCTTAATTGCCATTTGGTAATCGTGATTACATTGCCCCAAAGGCACATACCCTAGAGGTTAGGGTGTTGCCCTCACAATTGCCAGATTGTGGGTTTGATTCCTGGATTGGGCAGCATGTTGTGTTCTTGAGCAAAACTCTTCATTTCACGTTACTCTAGGGCTCTATAAAGACAGCCATGTCAAAGAATAGACCCAACGTTTTCTTTGCCTGTCGTAAAGCCAAACAAAACAGGCTGACGTAGTGTTTGCATTCTGACCGTGTAAAACCATCACCAGCAACAACTATCCAAAACAAATCCATGGGTTGTGGGGCTATTGCCTGAATGATGCAAAGGCATCGTCTATCAGGAGTCGGAGGGAAGCATCAACAAATGGTGAATGCAGCAATGCATTATTACAGCATTTGCCCCTTAATACTTCTACTGCTACCCTAAAGGCAGAAATAATTTTAATAAATTAAGAATTTATGTTGTATGACATTTGATACATCTGCATTTTCTATGCTTTATATATGTGTGTGTGTGTGTGTGTGCTCACTTATGCAACAGTTGTTATGTTTGAGTCATTTTGTGTTGTGTACTTCTGTCAATAAATCTTCCACTTAGTACATTCCTTCAAAGCTGTGTGAAATAAGGTATCCTTTACTTGGAAAACAGATAAGGGAGTCTCCATAGGGACCTCCAAGCAGTAAAACAATACCTCAATGATATTCACCTAACCAATGCTAACATGGAAAATCAAACAAAAACCATTCTGCAATAAATTTCTGATCAATTTATTTTCAATATTTTACAGGTGAAGGAGCAAACACTGCTCGTCAAGCGAGTGTCAAAGCTGGTTTACCTTATTCCGTCCCAGCCTGTTGCATTAATATGTTGTGTGGCTCCGGCTTACGATCTGTTGTGATGGCTGCTCAAGCGATTAAAGTTGGTGATTCTAATATTGTCATCGCAGGAGGAATGGAGAGTATGAGCCGGGTAAGTCCGTTAGTCAGAGTTATTCTAAGATAATCTATAATTATTGCTTGGTGCTTAGGTGCACTACAAGATTATTGCAACAACAACAAAGTAACAGAGAACTAACGAGTATAAAATGAAACATTAGTCCCCTACTTTTTCATCAAGCTAAGTTCTGTAACACTCTTGACTTCAAATATTTTATTAGATGTTTACCAATTAACTTTTTGAAATAATCTTCCAAAATTATTCTCTCCCTTCCATTCATTAAACTGTCTTTTAATATTATTTAATTTTCAACATTGACATTGCTTGGCCAAATAAACAAGCAAAGACCATCATCATCATTTAACATCTGTCTTGGATGCTAGTATGGGTTTGACAGGATCCAGTGACCCACAGAACAAACCATGTCAAGCTACAGTGTCTGCTTTGGCAGCTGGATGTCCTTCCTAACACCAACCACTTTACAGAATGTATACTGTATGTTTTCCATGGCAGCAGCACTAATGAGGTTGCCAAGTAACACAAAAGAGAAAGAAGCAAGAAGTATTCGAATTTGGAACTCAAAGACTTATTTCAAAGAATACTTGTGTTTTTTTGTGCTGGGAGCTGAAATATTTAGAACGGAACAATCAGTGACACCATTAGCTAAATTGAATAAGACAGATTCGTGCTTAACGAATTTCTTGTCTATCAGGTTAATTACTATCCAAGTGTCTTCCTATAGAGAAGATACAGAGCTACCCCAGGGTGGGTGGGAGTAACTGGAAAGAAAATAAAAATGGTGGTGACAAGGTGTCAGAGCTTAGTAGAAGGTGAGTGCAAGAGAGAATGTGGCCCAACAATTTGTAGGGGTGAGTGGAGTGTGAGAGGAGAGTGATGGGTCTAGAGGGGAATGTAGTGAGTGGGACAAGGATGGAAATAGGGTTGATGGTATGCTAGTGGTGGGGGAGGTGAATGAAAGGAGGGGGTGCTGAGTGGCTGTATGGAAACAGTGGAGAGCAGCAGCAGTGTAATAGCTCATCTGTGGATGATCCTTATTTAATGTCTGCTTTCCATGCTGGCATGGGTTGGATAGTTTGACAGGAACTGGTCAGCTGCCCAGGCTCCTTTGGTATGGTTTCTAAGGCTGGATACCCTTCCTAATGCCAACCACTTTATAGAGTGTCCTGGGTGATTTGTATGTGGTAGAGAGATGATGTGCTGAGTGGGAGAGTAGGGGACAGAGAAAGGGAGATGTACAAGAATGGGTGTAAAAATGAGCCAATTTGTCTCTCAGTTTCTTCTTTCTGCAAAGTTTTTAGGTTTTTATATTTGCCCCCTCCTCTTCAAGATGTATTTTCCATTATTAATTTTATCTCTGTGTAATAATAACCGATATAGGTGTTGAACAGTTGATTGGTTTCTCTAGTCATGCTTTACATCATATAGAGAGAAGGGGGAGAGAGGTAAACAAAGGAGGTGCAGGAAGAGTGCATATACCAGACTTGGTGGCAGGCAATGAGTAAATGAATGCTACATACAGAGAAAGATTCACAGAGATAGAGGAGGGAGGGAAATAATTTTTTTCCTTTTCAAAATTAATATTCATTTCATTGTTTTGTATAAAAACCAAGCAATTTCATAAAAGTTGAATTACTGTTGTATGTATGCCATATATTCTGGTATTACCCATGGTGGCGAACATATATACTTCCAAAGTTACTCCTCATATTATTGGTAACACTCGTATACATGTGTGAATATATTTCTTTTGTTAGGCTCCGCATTGTACTCACATGAGGACTGGAACTAAGATGGGAGACATTAACATGGTAGACACAGTTTTGAAGGACGGTTTAATTGATCCTTTTTACCAATATCACATGGGTATAACAGGTGAGATGATTGCCTTTTCTTTTTTTTCCAATTTCTTAGATTTTGGTTAATTCCTTTTAATCAAACTGTAATTGCTTGAGTCGTAGGATGCACAAAATAAAGTACTTTTAATGTTTTTAGTTTTTCCATACCAACATTGAAAGCTTGGTTTTTACAATTATATCTAATTTTTTACAAATTAGAGACCCAGGCATGGCTGTGGGGTTAAGAAGTTTGTTCCCCAACCACACTGCTTCATGTTCAGTCCCACTTTGCAGCACCTTGGGTGTTGCTGCCTTCTGTTATAGCCCCAGACCAACCAAAGACATGTGATAGGATTTGGTTGATGGAAACTGTACAGAAGCCCATCATAAGTGTGTTTTGGGGGTTGGGTATTTCCCTTACTTTCACTGGTTTATAAACAATGGCTTCCTGGCAATGTTGTTTGCTTGCAGTCCACCACAAAACCATGTCCGAGCTTGTTGACACGGTCCACAATCTTTCCAAACAAAAGGCATGTCCAGTTCTCTGTACAAAACCTGCCCAGGTTGTTTGTTGTTTGATAGACTGGAAGATAATTACCTCCCTTAAAAACAAGGGTTGGTGACAGGAAGGGTATCCAACTGTACAAAACTGCACCCCCCCCACTCTTGTCTTACCCATGTAAACAGAAAAGTAAACATCAAAACAAGGAGGGTGACATAGAATTATTATTTTTATTATTATCTACTGAGGTGTGTAATTAATGACATGAAAAGTATCTTAACAAGTCAAAGTGAAAATTTAGGTTGTCTCTTATATTTATTGTTCTACTCTTTTTTTTGTTTGTTTGTTTTTTTGTCTCAGTCCCTTGGCTACTCCAAATAAATTAGGGAAATAGTTTGGCTGAAGATGGTCATTGAGCCAGAAGCACATGTCCACAACTATCCTCTTCTCTCCAGAAATAAACTTATCCTTTTCATTAATGGCATGGCAGTCTTGGAGAAGGTTATTTCCTTTCCTCAAGTGGAACTGGTCTTAATTGCTATTTGGTAATTATGATATCTGCCCTGGAAGTGAAGATAATTTTAATAAATCAAGAATTTATGTTGTATGATATTTAATAGACCTGTATTAATCTATGTAATACACCAATAGATTGATATTAGTTTAAATTAAATACAATTTCATTATAATTGGTGTCAGTTTATTTAAGTTAAAATTTTTTTTTAAATGTTGTGCTTGAGGAGACCTATTGAGTCAAGTACATCAAAACCAAAATCAATTGGAAATTGTAGTTGTGATCCCTGTGCCAGTGGCGCGTAAAAAGCACCATCTGAACGTGGTTGATGCCAGTGCTACCTTGACTGGCTTCCGTGCCGGTGGCACGTAAAAAACTCCAGCCGATCGTGGTTGTTGCCAGCCTCCTCTGGCCCCTGTGCCAGTGGCACACAAAAAGCACCCACTACACTCTCGGAGTGGTTGGTGTTAGGAAGGACATCCACCTGTAGAAACACTACCAGATCAGACTGGAGCCTGGTGCAGCCTCCTGGCTTCCCAGACCCCAGTCGAACCATCCAACCCATGCCAGCATGGAAAACGGACGCTAAATGATGATGATGATGATGATATCATTACACCAAGAAATACATTTTAAAACCCTTCAGACAAGACAACTACCACATCAGATTGTGTATCTGAAGTTATTTATATTTAGATAACACCAACAGTGGTGCTGGAATGGACAGCTTTACCAAAAGAAAGCAATGGTGTACCTCAAATAAAATGAAAATTATTTAGGAAACCTCAAATTGTCTTCAGTCTTATAAATACATCTTAACATCATTTTTCTCTCAGCTGAAAATGTTGCCCAGAAAATGAACGTATCTCGTTCTGAACAAGATCAATTTGCCGTCCTATCTCAACAGAAATGTGATGCTGCCCAAGTCTCAGGACATTTTAAGAAAGAAATTGTTCCTGTTAGTGTCAAGACAAGAAATGGTTCGTATTTTTTTGTATATTTGTACCATTTATTGATAAAGTTGTCAGACTAAAAGATATAAATGAAGACTTTTGGTGATATGCGGTGCTTGAGAAGACCCATCACAAACCATACATTTTGATATTCTCGAACAACATAATCCTATTTCTAACTCTACTGACTACACAATTGTATGACTAATTCAACTTTAACATCACAACTATATCTTCTGACTCAACTATGACATTACAACTATATCTGTTGTTTCAAGCATTTGTCACATAAAAATCACCCTTTGTACACTCTGTAAAGTGGTTGGCATTAGGAGGGGCATCCATCTGTAGAAGCCAAACCGAAACAGACTGGCCTTGCCAAATCCTGTCAAGGCAACCAACCCATGCCAGCATGGAAAACAGACATTCAGTGATGACAATCATTCCAACCATTATAACATTACAACCAACCTTTCTTCTTTTATACACCTCATTCTTAAAACATTCTCTTTAACACTAAGTATTTTTTCATTCCATAAATATTTGTTCCACTTTTACAGGAGAATTAATCGTTGACAAAGATGAATTTCCTCGACCCAGCTCTACAACTGAGGCACTGGCTAAACTAAAACCTTGCTTCGTAAAAGAGAATGGAACAGTTACTGCTGGGAATGCTTCTGGTAAGTTTAGAATCTCTGACAATCAGCTCCATTGACTGAAAGCACCACATTCTGACTTGAAATATTGGAACAATAAATTATCCTAGAATCTTGTGGCATTTGTCTAATGTACATTTGTTGAGATTCTCAAACCTCAGATCACCTGTACAATCACTGATGGATGAAAAATTGAACACTCAAAATGGAGCAGACATGGCTGGCTGTGTGGTTAAGAAGATTGCTTCCTGGCCATGAGGATTTGGGGTTCAGTCTCATTTCAGGGCAATTTGGGCAAGTGCTTTCTTGAGCTCCTGGGTAACCAAAACCTTATGAGTGGACTTTGAAGATAGAAACTGAAGGAAGCCTATTGTGTGTGTGTGTGTATCTCCTTGTCTTGACATCATGTAATAGTTGTGAGTGTCACCATTATGCAAGCAGTGTTATTAGCTTCCAATCTTCCATGATGTGAGGAAATGTTAACTTGCTTGGAAACAGGTGAGGGTCGGTGACAGGAAGGGTATCCAGCTATAGGAAAACCTGCCTCTACAAATTCCATCTGATCCATGCAGGCACAGAGAAGAGGATGTTAAAGGATGTTGTGTACTCTGAGAGACAGTCTTTTAATCAAAAGCATTCCATTCATGACCATCCTGTCTTTCAGTTATAATGTATCTAGGACTACATTATCAAAGGTGTCCTTTTTTTTCTTTTGCAAATAGTAAAGCGTGATTTGAGGGGTTTTTGGTTGCTATGTTTAACATATTGAGTGATCATAAAGTGTTTTGATAATTGGCACATTTTAATGAGTTCTGTTTTTCCCTGCAGGAATTAACGATGGTGCTGCTGCTGTGATGTTGATGTCGAAAACAGAAGCCATTGAACGAAGAATGAAACCACTTGCTCAAATAGTGTCTTGGGCCCAGGCTGGCATTGATCCTTCAATCATGGGCACTGGACCAATACCTGCTGTTCGAAAAGCTGTATGTTTTATTAGAGTTTCATATTTTAAATCTTTATAAATTCCTCAGTTTACTAAAAAGTTCCCATTAGTTGTGTTCTGTATTGTGAGTTCAAACCCTACTAAGGTCAGTTTTAACTTTCAAACATGCATCATCATCTTCAGCATCATTATCATCATTTAATGTCTGTTTCCATGCTGGCATGGGTTGGACGGTTTGACTGAGGTCTGGCAAGCCAGTGGGCTGCACCAGGCTCCAATCTGATCTGGCAGAGTTTCTACAGCTGGATGCCCTTCCTAATGCCAACCACTCTGAGAGTGCAGTAGGTGCTCTTTACATGCCACCAGCATGGGAGCCAGTCAGGGGACACTGGCATCAACCACATTCGGGTAGTGCTTTTTACATGCCACTAGCACAAGAGCTAGTCAGGGGCCACTGGCATCGACCACATTTGAATGGTGCTTTTGACGTGCCACCGACATGGAAGCCAGTCAGGGGACACTGGCATCAACCACGTTCGGGGGCCTATAAAATAAATTCACTTGACTATATTTATGTAAGGAAATGGTGAAATGATAGCAAGAACAGTAAAATGCCTGGTGGTGTATTAGTCAGATTCCTTTGTTCTGAAGCCAGATCCCACCACCATTACTGTAACAAGTCCCTGTTGAAGTTTATTACCAAATAAGGCTGTCTTACATTAGAACATTGATATTTCTGTACCAAAAGTCAGTATTTTCATGTTTGAAGTTTAATATTTTATTTATACCTGTATCTGTGTGTCTCTATAGATAGACATCTCCATCATCAAGCATCCATTTTCCATTCTGTTTTGCAGTGGATACTTCAACAGGGACTGGCAAGTCAGAGGACTACACCAAGCACCAATATCTGGTTTGGCATGGATTCTATGATTGCATGGTTTTCCTAACGTCGACCACTTTACAGAGTGCTTTGGGCCTTTTTAAGGAGCCCTGGCATTGGTGTAGTCACCGAGTATCTTACAAGACAGCCATATTGAGGTGGCTTAATGTCAGGTGATGAGAGGTTAAGGTATGGTAGACAGGGACAGGCGTTTTGCTGTAGGAGAAATACATAGTTACACCATTTACATAACAAACATTTATGGAGATGCTTCAGAGCCTATCCTCAAATTACTGGAAGGTGAATATGAGAAGTGGTATGAGTGGATAAGTTCACTGGGGTATGAGCGGTGTGTGGCAGATGGATTGAGTTGATGTTAGAGGGAACTGTGAACACAAATGATCACTTTTACATTTTGAGGGTTTTTTTTCTCTTTTGCAGCTTCAAAAGGCAGGTTGGAATATGGACAGTGTGGATGTTTTTGAGTTAAATGAGGCATTTGCAGCTCAGTCCTGTGCTGTCATCAAAGAATTACAATGTGATCCTAAGAAAGTATGTTTAAGTTCAATTTCTAGTTGAAAGTTCTATCTGTCAAATGTCTTTCCATAGTTTTATCTGGATCCATTTCACTTGACATCCATCCTTCATTCTTAATAATATTGTTCCTCTCCACTCATATTTTACATTGATAACCTTTTTGTGTCACTAAATTATCTCCCTTCCTCTAACACTATATGTCTCTCACTTGCCTCCCCCCACCACACACACATCAGTCTCTACCCTCATTCTTGTGAAATCTACTCACAAACACATCATTTCCCTCTCTCTCATCCTTTTCCTGTCTACCACATTATCAATAATATTGATATGCTAGCTTTTTGTTTTTGTATGTACGTACCTGTGGTGTGTGTCACACTTATTTCAAAGGAAGAGGTAAAAAGGTTGAAGGAAGAGGTACAAAGAAAAAGAGAAATAAAAGTTGTTAAACAGAGGAGGTATACTTGAAGTGTGTGACAAAGTGGGAGAGAGGAAGTGAGAGAGAGAGAGAGAGAGAGTGGTGACTAAAAGGAAGGTGGCATTTCTTTTCTTTTCTTTTTTTTTAATGTTTATCAGTATTTTCAGAGTAGACTGATACATATATCAAAAGAAAAGTAGATACATAGACACATTGTTAAATTAAAAGAGGGACAGAGAGACACTGAGTGGTGACTGAAAGGAAGGTGGTGTTCCTTTTTTTTTTTTTGTTTTTAAATGTTTATCAGTATTTCAGAGTAGACTGACACAAACAAGAGCTGAAATGCCTGAAAATATTAATTGCTTGCAGTCAGTAATGGGAAAGATTTCTTCAACCATGCTGAATAATCCATATACTGCAGCATATTTAAATATGCACACTGTTGAAGATTCCTACTTCCAATGTCAAGGCAAACATGCACACACACAAATGTGGTGGGCTTCTTTCAGTTTCCTTCTACTAAATCCACTCACAAGGCTTCGGTTGCCCAGAGACTAAAGTAGAAATCACTTGTCCGACAAGATGTCATGCAATGGGATTGAACCCAAAGCCTCGTGGTTGTGAAGCTAGCTTCTTAAAACTACACCAAATATTAATAATATTTTTCTAAAATTTATCTCTTTTTGTTTATTTTTCTCATTCCAGGTGAATCTGTGTGGTGGAGCCATATCATTAGGTCACCCCCTGGCTGCCTCAGGAACTCGTATCCTAGTCACATTATTATACAACATGCAACGGCTTCAGCTGAAACGAGGTGTTGCTGCCCTTTGCGTTGGAGGTGGCATGGGTATTGCTATATGTGTGGAAGCTGTTTGAGAAGTTCTTTTGCCTTAAATATCTCTGGAAATTTACCTGAATATGTGTGCTCTCTCTTTGTCTCTCTCTCTCTCTCTCTCTCTCTCTTTTCATATATATATATATATAATTCTTTCATAAAAAATATGATATATATTTATTGCATATTTTTCTTGCTATTATTATTATTATTATTATTACTTTATAATATGGAGTGCTAAAAATGGTTGTATCAGACAAAATGCCTTACAATATTTACTTTTCATTCTTTCTGTATTTGGAATTTAAAGACTCACTACTAATTTGCCTTTCATCCCTCTGCTATCAGTACCAGATGTATACTAGGGTTGGTTCAGTTAATTATACACCTCCACTACAAGTCTGTGTCATTATACTTACATATGTTCAACATTCAGCTGCAGATGCGATACTTGGACCCATCATCAACATTGTATCCTAGGATCACTGGGTGTTTCAGGTCTTCTAACATACACCCACAATTATGTGGTCCGAACAAAGATGATCAAGCCACAACCCAAGTACCTGACATATACTAAGGGCTAATTCGGTTCATTATACTCTTCCACTGCAGATTTATGGCACTGCACCAACATAAGCAGTTTTTATGTAAAATTTAATTAACTATATTTTGGTTTATGTTACTTACATGATACTAATAAATATGAAATTTATACAAAATCTCCTTGAAACACTGTTCTAAGGTTAATCTGATTGTTTTCTCACTTTTCCTAATTTTTTTTAATGTCTATTTTTCCATGCTTGCATGGATCAGATGAATACATTAGAACAGAGTATATGAATAGCAGTGTCATTGTTTGCAACCAATAAACATATACGAAGGTAAAGATAAGTACAAACATACACACACACACAGTACATGTTTGACCTATTTCTCCACTCACAAGACTAGTTGATCTGAAGCTATAGAAGAAGACAGTTACTCAAAGCGGCATGCAGTGGGACTGAGCCTGAAACCATGGTCTTTGGAAGTGATCCTCAAATTTATTCCCATTATTACCATAACCCTTTATCTTGTGTGTGTGAGAGAAATTGCATTGAAATGTATTGGGAGAAATGCCTCTCTCATTCTATCTGTTTCATGTTCCCTCTCACACACACACAGTCCCTTCCTTGTATATTGTCTTCATTCTTGTCTCTAAGCTTACCATTCTCTTGTTTAGTCTTTCCAATAAAGGTACTGTTATTTGTATCTTTTATTATTTAAAAACCCGTTTTCATCCCTCCATCTACGAGTGGTGTGTTCATTAAAGATTTCCCCTGACCCACTTCCCAAGAACTGGGATAAATGAAACTTGGCATAATTATTAGTCCTTCCCTACATGGCCACCACCGATGGTGACACACTTCTCCCATCACTATATGCAGCTGTGAAGACCTCGTCTGTAGAAGTTGGTAGGTTGTGTCTGGAGCCAAGACTTTACCTTGGAAACAAGTTCATTATCATCTGAAAAGTGGTGGAAGTCAGATGGTGCAAGGTTGGGAGAGTAAGGGGGATGAGGAAGGATTTCATAGCTGCTGGAGTGTGCTTCATCTGGGCAACATGCACATTGCAAACTGAGGTGTTGTCTTGGAGGAGATGGACTCCTTTTGTCAGTTTGCCATGCCTCTCTGCTTTAATGGCATCTTGCAATTTCTGCAGCAGAAATATACCTCATTAACTGTGGTGTGCTTTGCCAGAAAATCCATCATCACAACTCCACGCTGGTCCCAAAAGACTGAGCACCACCTTGCCTGCTGAGGGTTGGACACGAGCCTTCTTTGAAGGTGGTGAGTTATCATGCTTCCATTGCTTCAACTATAGTCTCAGAATTATAGTGATGTATCCATGTCTCATCTTGTGTGATAAGACTGCTGAAAAAGTCTTCGTTTTCTTGGCACGTTGTCAAAAGAGCCTGGGAGCAATTGACTCGTTAAAGGTGTGAGTATCCGGGGAATCTACCATGCAGATAACTTCCACGTGCAAATGGTCATGAATCATTTTTTTTTCCCACAGACCCTACACTTGTCTTCACTTCTTGCGCTAGTTGCCAAATAGTTATGTGGCAATCCTCCAAAATGGCAGCTTCCACTTTATTGATGATGTCATCATCAATGGCAGAATGTAGTTACCCAGGAATAGGAGCAGTTTCCACCAATGTCCAGCTGCATTTGAACTGGCGATGCCAGTGTTTGACTACGTCATATGATGGTGCATCGTCACCATAAACTTCTTTCATCTCATCAAAAGTCTCTTTTGGTTTATGACCTTTCAAGTATAAGAGCCTGATCACTGATCTGCATTCGTCTG
Source organism: Octopus bimaculoides (assembly GCF_046866305.1). Taxonomy (NCBI): domain Eukaryota; kingdom Metazoa; phylum Mollusca; class Cephalopoda; order Octopoda; family Octopodidae; genus Octopus; species Octopus bimaculoides. The sequence goes on along the minus strand of NC_142930.1, from coordinate 2,070,899 downwards.
CCTCCATTTAATAATACCTTAGTCCACTTCTGAAGCCGTAAAAGACAAACGAATACTAGTGGAAAGCTGCAATTTACAATGCAACATGTAGAAACATGTATAATTATACTTGGAACAAGTTCCGTTTCCTGCAATAACTGGAAGTAAGTCGGGGGAAATCTGGAAGTCTGGACCAATCCAAACTCCAAGTAGCTTAACAGGACCTTTTGTCCAACACTCCACAACGTTATTGGACGCCATCGGCTTGATCCTCCAGATGCTGAGTTGCAAACTAACCAACCTGTCCTTGTTAACCTTTGCTCCTGCCACCGCCTCCTAACTTCTGGGTCCTTCCTGATCAACATCACCACCCCTCGTCTCGCAGACTTGGGAATTCTCCCATTCTGCTGCCAATAGGTGTAGACAATGGCCAACAGGTGCTCGAACAAGTCTGGCATACTTTTATAAAATTCATAGGGTAGACCATCAAGACCCGGTGACTTCTCCCCGGGGCATTTGCCTAGTACCTTGATCACCTCCTCGGCTGTAATTGGCCCTTCGCAGCACTCAGCATCTCGGGCCACCGGACAGGAAGTCCCTAAGGGCCTCACCATGATCCAGCGTCCCACCCCTCCCAAATAACTCAGTGAAGTACTTGTAAAGTGCCTCACACATCATGTCTTGTCCGTCGACTGAACTCCCATTGTCATCAACAAGAGACTTTATTGTGACATCATTGCCACACTGGGTTTCTACCGTACGGGCCCATCCGACAGCATTAATTCCCTCACGGCCCAATATGCGCACTTTAGCCCGGACTCTGCACCCCTCGTGTTTGGCTTTGAGGTGACGGTCCAAGGCCATTCTCGCTGCCAGAATGTGGGATGTAGAGCCCAACCTCAATGCCTCCTCTAAGTCCTTAACTAGCTGCCATTCTATTCTAGTCTTAGCTAGTGGCTCCCCTAATGGGGAGGGGCACAAAAATTAGTTGCAGGCTAATGTCAATGACAGGATATAATGCATGGCTGTCATAACATTTCATATGCCATTAGCATAGCAATAAGGGTTTCAAATTTTAGTACAAGGCCAGCACTTTGGGGGAGGGGGTAAGTCAATTACATCAACCCCAGTATTCAACTGGTACTTGTTTTATCAACCCCAAAAGATGAAAGGCAAAGTCAACTTCAGTGGAATTTGAACTCAGCATTTTGACTGGTGTGCTAATAATTCTACCAGCTTTGCCACCTTTTATGGCAAAGCAATATTGTCTGGAGAAATTCCTCATGTAAATATTTCTTTTCATATTATAAACTATTGTTTATATCCACCCAACCACGGAAGATGATAATCATATTCTGAAATGAACCATGTCAAAGGAAAGGAAACCATTCAACTACAAAATGTTTTCTTGAAACAAACAAAAACAGAAAAATTATAATTTGCATAATTTGGCAATTTTAGATGTTTTTACACTATTTTGTTTTTTAATCCAGTTCTGAGATGAAAATGGAATCCATTCTCAACCAGAAGACAATAGAAACTGGCATGGTTCTTCTTGCAATTCTTCAAAGTATTGATGTTTATATAAAAGTTTCCTGTTTCCTTAAATAGTTCTTTGTATTTCTATTGAGCTCTGCGACATCTTTTGTACTGCAGAGACTGAGTAGCAGAGGGAAGACAAAGCAATGCTTCTCACTAAAATGGTCTGCTTTGCCACCGTCACAGGGGTCTTGTACACTCATCAGACCATAACAAATTTCAATCATCCCATTCTTGTTCTCAGGTAGTCGAATGTCTTCCATAGAATCCATGGTGCTTCTGAGTCAAGAGGGAAATCATTAGCAGGAGAGATCTCCATGTCAATTGGAGAAGAGTTCTTCTTGAGTTTTTCCATCCAGAGATATTGTTAGGTGTTAGGCATGGCTGAGGTTGTTTTTTCCTTGGTTTCAATCATTGAACCAGGCATTGATGTCCATGGAAGAGGTAGCATTTATCACTAGTAACTTTTGCTATCTTGACTCAAGTATAGTTCAACAAATTGAGTCATTCATTTCACATTTGTGACTCAGTCTCAGATCATGGTATCTTAGGCTTTTGGTTGACTTCAATATTTTTAAATAGATTGGGTAAATGTGACAAATCCTGTCAAATGGATTGTATCTGTAATTCCTAGGTCACACTATCTGTCTTTTTACTGACTCCATGAGCCATTAAGTCAACGCTTATGTTTGGTTCTTGTGGCATTAAGTGGAGGAGAGAGAAATTTACCTCTTAATAAGATGCCAGTCTTTTACAGGTAACTTCCTTTCAGATGGGAATTAAACTTCACACTTGAATGTACCTCCTCCTCCTCTTCAGTTTTATTGTCTACAGTCTTAAATTACACTAACCTGATGACGCCTCTATGCAGCCTCCTAATCTTGAAATAGTAACCAAATTCCCACACATTCCACCCTATTGTGTTAAAGCAAGTAGAACCCAGTTGTAGTTTTAGCCATATAAAATGACAGAATGGGCAGAGCTGGAATGCTTATGATCATAGGTCTGTTTGATCAGAGCTGACCTGGGGTTAAACAACAACCACTCACTCGTAGTTGGGAAACCTTAAATGGGGAGGTCAAGTGTTTGAGCCATCAATGCATGTGGTGGTTCTTGTTGCTGGACACAAACCACTGATCCATCTTTCAGTTGGTTTGTCCCATCTCACTCTTTGACTTCTTCAAACATTCATCATTTGTTCCATAAAACAATGTTTAGGACAAGAAACAAAGGACTCTGCTATTGATACATGTTGTGTCCTTTGCTTGCAGTCCTCCATGAAAGCACATCTGGGCTTTTCAACATGTTGCTTAATCTTTATAAAGAAAAGGATATTCAAACAGGGTTCAGTTGTTTCCAGTTCACTCAATGTAACCATGTTTGGGCTGTTTGTTGTCCAATAGACTAAGGAATTAATACTTTACTTAGAAACGGGTGAGAGTTGGTGACATGAAGAACATTCCACCGCATAAAATCTGCCTCAACAAATTCTGTCTGACCCATGTAAGCATAGAAAAGTGAGCATTAAAACCATCGTGATAATGGTTGTTAAATTTTTACTCACTTATTAAGTATTCACTATAATCTACTGCAAATTTCTATTGTGCAGTTTAACTGGATTTGGGCTTCCAACCACAGAAACCAAACCAACTGTAGTTCTCGAGGGGATGGCGCTGTGAGGATCCATCCATTCTATAACATGGAATGTGGACATAAGATGATTATCTGAATTGTTAATGTCAGTCATAAATGTTGAGGTGACTAAAGGATTTTTTATCAGCTCTGTAGGCAAGATCCTTTTAAACTCTCCCTAGCTCAGTCCATCTTACCACAGATAGGTGCCATTTTGGTGGCTGAGTGGCTTTAATCCTTGACTCTGTTATGGATCCAATGTCCGTGTCCCTTTGTTGTGTATTGTTTGTATTTATCCAGCTATTTGAAGGAATAACAACCAGACCATCTGAGGATGTTTCTTACAATAGACTATCATCCTGATCCGTATTGGAGATCCTTCGATTGTTCTCTGCCATTTAACACATCCTACATTTAACACATGCAGAATAAATCTCCAACTTGTAAATCCATGCAATCCAGGGAGTAATTAAGTTGGTAATTCATAAAACCCACAAGAACTCAACTATAGAACATACAAAGTGCCTTTTATTGTTGTCTCACATGTTATCCAGTTGATGGGTGGGCAGTGTTATATTCCCTTATTTAACCCTCTTTTCTACCAAATTTCTATTAAAAAATGCTCCCTTTTTTGTTTCAGTAAATTATGAAAATAATGAATTTAGTAAAATATTCTTGTCAGTATTAAGCTGGGGTTTGGAATATGAATTAAGCTTTTTTATACCAACCTACATGAAACTAACCCTAATTCTATGATATCAGTTTCTCATCTTAAAATGATCCAAATTTTCTCCTTCCAATAAAATTCCATGTAGAGTTATGTTCCAAACATCATCTTAAGGTCAAAGTTAACTTTGCTATATTCTTCATTATTTTTTGAAGTTAATTGAAACAAATTCAGTGTATTTCATCAGAAATGGTTAACTGGAAGATTTTGAGATAATTTTAAAATAGGAAATTTCTATCCTAGAACCAGGGCTGTCTCAGGCAGGTTGATATTAAAAGGGTTAATGGATGTATATGTTTCTTTTTCTTTTTTTTGCAAATTTCAAGATGGATTGATTATTCCTTATTCAGATAATATGTGGAAAGGAAAAAGCTTAGAGTGAATTGCTTGAAGAATTTTGGGTTGTTTGATTTTTTTTACATAAGAGAATTGTTTCTTGTATAGTTCTACAGTTCTTTTATTTTTTCTTTTAAATTCCTTTATTATAAACGTACAATAAAATGCTTAATGACTTCTCAGTGCCAATTATTTTTTTCCTCTCCAATTGTGATACTTAAATGCTTTCTTTTGAAACAATTATATTTTTTTGATAATAAAATGCAGTGATATCGTTTACAATTAATTAGAACAATTTCAAATTCTTCTTCATATATTTCTATTTTTTATTTGTAAAAATGAATAATAGAAATAATTAAAAGAAAAGTGTAATTTTCTATACTTTTGAAGTAAAAATAACACCAATTGTTGTTGTTTATTATTATTAATATTATTATTGGAAGCAGACCTGCAATATATGTTTTTTATAAGCTTGTAAATTCCTGAAAAAAAAATGACAATAGATCATTTTGCAGATTTGATTGCCATTCCCATGCTTCTATGGAACTAATACAAAGAGATGAATATATTTTTGTGCTGTGTTTTTAATTTTTTTTACAATTTCCCTGTTTGGGTGGTGAGAAAAAAACCCTTTGCCTGTTGAAATTTTTTTTTTTTTTTTAAGTGGCAGCTTTTAAAAGTATTTAAACTTGGACTCCATCAATTTGGTTGTGATAGCAGCATTTATGGCTGTTTGTTTCCCAACATAAGCATTCTTCTGATTTAAAATAAAGCAAAAAAGCTTCCACCTCTTCATTGATGAAGCGTCCCTAGCACTGGATGTGAGCCACAAGTTGGAACAAGTATTAATCCAAGGAAGTTAGGTTCGGACTATATGCTGGGTGGGGAATCCTTTCAATTCCCTCAAGTTCTTGGAGTTTATGTTGGGTCGCTGGAATGGTATGAGGTCTTGAGTTGTCTCGCTGCAGAAAAGTTTGTTTTCTGTTAACCAATGCCGGGTATTTTTTGCCACACAATGGCATACATCAGTGAGATGCCAAACTCACCAGATTTGCATCTCTGGCTTGGAGCACATCCTTGGAATCCAGTTTTAGGTCTACTTCACTTTGTCTGATCATCAAGGTTCTTGCAACACAAAATCTCTTGAACTGTCTGGCTATTTATGTTATGATCGACTGTGCCTTCACCTGTTTGTGGTTGCATCTGTGGCATTATGGCCCACTTTGAAATTGTAAAACATAAGTTCCTGAACTAGACAACATTGCACATTCATCTGTGTGGCTTTCAAATCACACATGTCTGCTCACCAACTACTATGATACTATAAACCTCAGCAGCTACCTTCCATGGCTTGAACTCCTTTGGTCATGTGATATATACATCACAAACTAGCACTTATGCAAATATTCTTTTCTACTCTAGGCACAAGGCCCGAAATTTTTGAGGAGGGAGCCAGTTGATTAGATCGACTCCAGTACGCAACTGGTATTTAATTTATCGACTCAAAAAGGATGAAAGGCAAAGTTGACCTCGGCAGAATTTGAACTCAGAACATAAAGACAGACGAAATACTGCTAAGCATTTTACCAGGCGCGCTAACGTTTCTACGAGCTCACCACCTTAGCACTTGTGCAAATATTATAAAATTTTTGACTTAAACTCGATATTTCTAAAAAAACTGATTATATTTCAGATATTTATCATCATCATCATCATCGTTTAACGTCCGTTTTCCATGCTGGCATGGGTTGGGTGGTTTGACTGGGGTCTGGGAAGCCAGGAGGCTGCACCAGGCTCCAGTCTGATCTGGCAGTGTTTCTACAGCTGGATGCCCTTCCTGACGCCAACCACTCCAAGAGTGTGTAGTGGGTGGGTTTTATCTGCCACTGGCAGAGGGGGCTGGCAACGACCATGATCGGTTGGTGCTTTTTTTATATACAAACTATTTCTTTGTTTCTTTCTAAGTTTGTACTAACTTCATTAAAAAATAATTGTGTAGAAATGAATTCATTTTGAAGTGTTTCCATCAATATTGGATTAAGAAGATAATTCAGAATTCTGAAATTGATTGTTTAAATGGGAAAATAGGATCTTTGACAGAAGAATTGTCCATTATTTACATTTGACGGATATTTGTCCTCATCTTGTTTGTTGTTAACACATTTTGGTTGATATACCCTCCAGCCTTCATCAGGTGTCTTGGGGAAATTTTGAACCTGGATTCACATTCCTAAGGTATTTTTCAATGTTGTTGTTGTTGTTCAGGTCACTGCCTGGAATAATAATAACACGGAAAAATACCTTAGGAATGAGAACCGAGGTTCAAAATTTTCCTGAGACACCTGATGAAGGCTGGAGGGTATATCAGCTGAAACATTGTGTTAACAACAAACATCCATCAAATGTAAATAATGTAAATAATTCCTCATCTCTTAAGTATAGAACAGAAGAATTGTCATCATCATTATCATTGTTTTAATGTCCACTTTTCCCTGCTTGCATGGATAGGACGGAATTTACTGACACAGATTTTCAAAGTCTGGATGCTGTTCCTGTTGCCAACCTTCACCTGCTTCCAGGGCAAGGTAATATTCCCCCCTCAGCCAGACATGCTATCATAGAAGATTGTAAATGAACAATGGTGTATGATGATGATCCTCATTTACAGATATCTCATGATGTCAAGACAAAGGTACCCACAGTCACACATACCCCAAACATGTGTGATGCAGATGTGGATGTGCAGCTAAGAAGCTTGCTTCCCAACCATGTGATGCCAATAAAATGAAGTAAAAGTCCGAACCAGAACTGTCAGTAGGTATTCAATAACTTTAACCATACATATATAGCAATAACACAGGAGATAAAAAAAACAGTTTTATTTTGGATAGAAGATAAAACCCAATATAACTACAACACGCATGCTACAGCATCTTGCCTTTCAATTATGTATATACATTTAGTATGATATACTAATTTAATGCTGTTTTGTGGACAAGTTTTCTGCAGCCTGGCAAGCTTTCTGCAATATCAGTGAATGTCTCATTATTTTTTGTTTTTTATACATTGGAGGAGAATGGATTTTCATTTGGGCAGGTAACAACCAGGTACACATCATCGACATGGTCCAAGAAGGTCAAAATGTGTCTGGCATTCTTGTGAGTAACTGCCAGGATAATGTTCACCTCACTGCAATACTTAGTGATTTTAAATCAATGTATCTAGGAACAGATTTACTCTCAGACAAAAACCATAACATCATGCCTTTCAGTGGTGTATGTACAATAGGTATGGTACACAGATGTGTGTTGTGTGTGCACGTGATAATTGTGTTATATCTGTTTGAATAAATAACTGTTTAAGCTGTGTTTTTCTTATTATCATCTTTATACATAAAAGGCAGGATGTGTGTGTGTACGTGAATGTAATTTATGCACGTCCACAAATTAGTATGCATGTCGCTCCAATTTTAGGAGGACATTCGTCATGACCCTAGCTGCATTTTCATCAATTTATTTTTCCCAGAGGCACCAGCGAATAGCAGTAAAAATAAATTTTCAACGAAAACTTTTAATAATTTTCAAATTGGAGAAATCCACAATTGTTTACAAACAGGAGTTAAGTCCCCTTCTAGCGACGAGTAAGTTTTTGTTAAGACTTTTGTTGGTTTTTTTTTTCCATTGAGGAAAAAATGTTTTGTTGATATACGGGCAACACACACACGAACATGTATGTGTACAAAAAATATGTATGCTAATGGTGTATGTACGTGTGTGTTGCCTATATATATATATATATATATATATATATATATATAATAATAATAATCAAATTAGGGATAAAAATCCAAATTTACAGGTAAAAACTCAATCAAATTTAATTTATCAAAAATTAAAATTAAATTAAGTTTCACAGTATATAATATATAAATATATAATTTAGAGAAAAGAACCAAAGTTCATGAACTCATCCATGAAAATCCAGTCACATATAGAAAAATTTAATAAGTAACAAAAAATATTCCTTTCTAGATGGAATGGGGATATCCTTCAAAGATGAATTCCAAAACAGCAGCTCTATTCTACCTGTAAATTCCATAACTAATGAAAATTAGAAGTTAAATACAAACAATAGACATTATACATACACTTAAGACTTCGTTGTGATCTGAACAGAACCACTTCTGACAGAGAATCGGGAGCCCTTTTGAGCATTCTATTTTTCTTGCTGGAAGGGTTCCCGACCCATGTGCAAAGAGGGGTTAGATGATGGGGGTGGTGTTTTCAAAGGGCTGGCATGTGTAACCTGATCACCTCTGCCAATCAAACTCCCAACCCATGAGCTCCCGTCGCGACTCTGATTCTGCCCAAATTTGACGTCGATGTTACTTAGTTTGGTTTGAAAGAAAGAACTTGATTAGCTCAATAATCCTAACTTAATCCCGGGCAAAGCCAGGCTATACTGCTACTTAGACATATATCTCCCTTGTTTTTACATGGTTTTTGATTTACACTTGACTGATGGACCTAATCAGTCATGTAGTCCCAGGGTCAGCTGTACAAACCATTTAGCTTTGTCCAAAACATGCAACTACTATACTCTGGAAACAGTTATGCTTTCAACTTTTTACATCTTGACTGTCATTATCAACAGAACAACCACACACACACACACACACATTTGCACGCAGCTTCTATACTCTGGTTGCAGATCTCCAGTTATAACTACAGATAATAGTGTTTTTGGTACCAAATGCTAAATCAGTAACCAAAATATAGGAAGATGGCAGTAAGCACTATAAGGTATTTATAATGCCTAAATAAATAGTTTTAACCCTTTTGTTAAAATACACTACCTTTGTTTTAATAAATTTTGATAATAATTAGGAATATTTTGTAAAATAACTGTCATATTATGTTGGTGTTTGATATATAACATGAAATTTTGATGGAAAGATGTAAATCTAGTGTACTTTAGAACAGGAAATTTGTATCATTGAAACGAAAACCGGTTTTGGTTCAGTTGGTGCCAAAAGGGTTACAAAAGAAGCATCCTTCAAACTTGATTTAGAAAATGCTTTGGAGGACCTCAGGACATGATGCAGAATGGTTCCTTTCATAGCAATCATTGTATGGGACAAGCAAATCTGTTTTCTTATCAATGTATTCTTCATTAGAATCACTTTCACTGGGTGCCAGAGTAAAACATGAGACTCCAGGGTCCCAGTTTTGAAGAGCTGTTGTATTATCAACAAAAGAAATCACTGGTTTATCAGACTTGTATGTCACTTTAGCAAATGGCGTGTCGCCTTCAAACAACAATTGTCCATTTAACAAAATACTTGGTCTGTTGTGAGGTTTATAGGCAGGTTTCACTTCCTCGTCAATTAATTTGTTTGTCTCCAACTCATCTTTCTCTGTATTGTCAACATCGTCTGACATATCTTCTTCCATTCCTGAAGATTTTTTTGCAGTCTTTTTGTGGAACTTCTTGATAACACAACTAATGAAATTCAAAATCAAAATGATACTTAAAACACACAGTATGAAAACTAAAATGTTTAAAACCATCTTCAAGTGAATCAATTCTGCTTCTGGATTTGGAATCTGACCAATTTTTTTGGACGTAGCAAAGAAATGGGTTGTGCATTCCACTGAAGTCTCTGAAACAAATGAAACTATATTGGAGATTACAAACACAAATAATAATAATAATTATTATTGAAGCAAAAAAAAAAGATATGACTGTAGAGAACAAGAAAAAGAGAAAAACAGTGTAATATGATGGGTTTTGCAAAGTCCTTTTTGATAAGAGAGTGGATACCAAAGAAATTGAGAAATACGAAGACTTAGCCAAAGAGAAATGAACAGATTATGGAAGGCAAAAGTGAAGATTGTTCTTGCGGTATTTGGTGCATTTGATACCACATCCAAATTGCAATCTAAGAGGCTGAAGAATACTGGAATTGAGACATGCATTACCAAACTGCAGAAAAGTGCAATTCTGTATTCTGCACAAATTCTAAGAAAGATGCTTGAGGTTTGAGGAGACTTGTTCTCACCAAACCTCAGGATAACGTACCTCCTCATTAAATTAGCTCATTATAGCTTTTGAGTAGTAGTAGTAGTAGTTTCTACTACAGGCACAAGGCCTAAAATTTTTGGGAGGGGAGAGGACAAGTTGGTTACACTGACCCCCCCCCCCCCCCATCCATGTTCATGGTGGTAGTAGTAGTTTCAAATGTTGGCATAAGGCCAACAGTTTTCAGGTTAGGGGGTTAATCAATTACATCTACCCCAGTACTTGACTGCTATTTTATTTTATTGACCCCCAAAAGGATGAAAGGCAGAGTTGACCTTGGCAGGATTTGAACTCAGAAGAAATACTGCAAAATATTTCTTTCTTTGAAGAAAGCCACCAAGGAAATAGGCCCAGCAGCAAGAACTAGCTCAAGGTGGCCATGGTTGAAAAGAAACTGCAAGTGGAACCGTTCTGTAGGGGAAGACTAGTTCCCTGCCCCACTCAGGTGAAGTGCGCAGGCTAAGGGGCAGAACACTTGTGACCCTGAGATATCTGTTGGCGCTAATGGAAGGGCTTTCGAAGAGCAAACCTCTGAATAACCCCTGCAGTTTCTCTGTATGGGGCAAGGCATCTCCGATATTTATTCCCCCTCACTTTCTGCTGCCTTAGAGATGACGAGAAGAATCAGCCCAAACACTGGTGTTTTATTCGCTGACCCCAGAAGGGTGGAAACAATGTTGGCCTTGGTGAGGCCTTTGCCATTATTGAGCTGCTGATTGGAACATAAATTAACATGAAATTGTGAAGGAAGATTTTAATTTAGATCACTTTCAAGTAAGAAACATGTTTCATAGAACCATGGTCAGTCCAAGATGAGTTAGTCTCAAAAGGGTTATTAATCTTTATTATTCTTTGTTTATAAACTTGCTTTACCTTTTTTCTCCGGAAGGTGACAGGTGGCAGTAAACGTCTGCAAGTTACACAAAGCTTTGCAGCTGAAAACCTGTGCTGTACGTCTGTCACTTATTCTTATTTTTGAAAAATATCCATTATGGAATTTTGGTTGTTTACTAATGGTCAAAACCACTTCTTTGTGAGTGTCCTGGTCTATTTCTTGTACCCACCAAATATGTTCACATTTCAAGTGTGTGTCTGTTAAATCTGTTACTTTACAATTTAAAGATTGTGTGTTGTTGGTGTTTCCAGAAGATTCTTTCACAGTAATCATTATTTGTATCTGTCCTTCTACATCTAAAAACGATGAAATAAAAAAAGATTATTTATTTGAAATTATGAAATCTACAAGAAATGTTAGTTTTTGTTGTATCTTTCATATTTTTTATAGAAAAAATTCTTCCTTCATTTCATTGAGGAATTTTGTTGTATTTTTATGAGTTGACCAAAATTAAAGGAACAATAACATAACACCTAAAAAAACTTCCCAAGTTAGTGGAGAAATTTGATGTTTTGTACAAACTTCTGAAGGCTGGTAGCTGTTGGAATTTGGGGTAAGAATTTAACCTTTTTGTTGACATATTTCTGCTGAAATACTCTGCCTTTGTTTCATTTAACTGTCATTATTAATCTGGTGTTTGGGACATGAAATTATGATGGAAGGTTTTAATTTATATCGCTTTAAAACAGGAATTTTGTATTATTAAAACCAGGAACCATCGTTAGTGGGTTAATATCAAAAGTGGGTTAATTTCAACCAGCTGAAAATGGGTAGATTTACTTCTGAGGGTAGAGAACATAGATTCGATAGATTTTTCACAAATTAGTAAATTCAAAGTGTCAGAGAGTTAAGCCTTCTTTAGCATTTAAACCGGTCAAAATATTCTGTCTGTTTTATGCTCAAATTGGCCAGATCTGGTTTCTTACACCTACCTGACAATGTCATTCTAAAAATCAAAATCTCATCGCTACAAGATAATACATGATTAATTCAAAACAGTGTGAAAAAATAAGCATTACTTCTGACAGAATAATAGGAATGCTAAAGAATTAAGCAATTGCTTTTATAAAACAGCCGTAAACTCCCACAAAACCATTTCCTGTTGCTTCAGGTTCAGCTATACCACTGAACTTCTCTCCTACTCGTTTCTGTTGAAATGCACCGGCTTTGTTTCAATTAATTTTGAAATAATGAAGAATTTAGTAAAATAACTTATGTCGTTATTAACCCGTGAACATTCAGATTATCTTATTAAATGTAATGTTTATTTATTTACATTGTTTTGAATGAATCATGATTCATCTCATAAATTTAAGATTTCAATGATGCAATTGTTTATTTTTAGGATGACATTGTAGGGAAGGTTTGAGGAGCCAGATCTGGCCAGTTTGAATGTAAAACAGATAAAATCTATGGGCCAGATATGGTCTACTTAAATGCCAAAGGGTTAATCTGGTGTTTGGAATTAGCCTGAAATTTTTATGGAAGGATCAATTTAAAACACAGAGTCTGTATCATGGGCCCAGGGACAATCTCAGGTAGATCGGTATCAAAAGGGTTGAAATATTTTTAACCAAGTACCAAGATATGTGTCATTTGAAAGTTGTGTCACGGCTGATATACAAGATTCTCTACAAGAGTAAAGGTTTTAGTGATAATTAAACAGGTTTTATATAAATAAAGCAGAGTAGAAAAGAATAACATTGTATGAGATGTATTTATCAACATGAGGCCCCTCGGTTCAATATTGAAATGGTGATCAGATATTAATGTGGTGCTACTGTATTTAAATTGTTGTCAACCTGTGAGAGAGAAATTAAATCTTTTCCATGTAAGATAATCCACCAAACCTTGTAATTCAAAGCTAACACTTATTCAGACAATCAAGAAAGCTTTCTTTATTTTTGTATGAGTGTGTGTGTGTGGGGGGGGGGGGGGGTTGTGCTTGTGTAAGTGTGTGTATGAATGTGTAGTTGGGGGGAGGGGTGTTTGAATGTATGTGTGTACAAATGTGTGTGTAAGCATGCAGGTGTAATACTATGTGGGGATGGTGTGTGTGCGTGTGTGCATGTATCCCTCTGTGTGTGTGTGTATACTGGAGCAGAATGTGTATCACCATGCCACCTGTTATCTCAGTCCTTACTTTGTACTACAACAAGATGTCTGAGGTTTGTGATGATCTGTGAGCATTGAAGTAATTTAATCTTCATTGACGACATCCAACTCGTTTATTATTCTTTTTCTCCACACCTCTTTTATAAATTCCTTACAACCAAACCAGTGTGTCCAATCTCTGGGGTCCCACTGCCACAAAACAACAAATCCTTCAGATTCCAAACCACCCCTTATTCAGTTTATACTGTCCCTGCTATAAAACAACAACAATAAACTCCCTCAAACTCACATTCATAACATACAGGGTTGGCCAAAAGTCAGCTGACACTAAATGAAACCCATTTAATTCCAAGATTTATTTAATTTTTAACAACTGAATGAATTTAATAAAAGCACCTAAATATGAAACCTCAGGAAAATTGTTCAACCTGAAGTCCTTCTCGACTGACACATTTTTCCATTCGAATCATTACAGAATTACAGATAATATTTATGGAATTTTGATTTACTGTCAGGTGACTTTTGACCAATCTTGTAGTCTATGCTTTCAGTTCTTCCATTCCCCTTAACTTACCCCTCACATATTTTTCTGGTTCTGTCACTCAAATAACACCTCTCATTTGCAAAGTCTTCCTTTTCATTCTTCACAATGTGATATAAACAAACCAACACCCCGGTCATTAGCAAGTGGAACTTCCAGCTTAGTGCAGTGAATCTTCTTCAGTTTAATCTTCAACAGAAACTTTGCCATTATGGGAGCCCTCCAGGAAATGTAGAGACCAACCCCATTGTTTATACATTGTAGTTTTGGATGGACTATAATTACTGTATGTTGTTAATGATTAATGAGAAGAATTATGTGAGATCACAAGGGTCCCATGTGGCATGCTTGCTACATGTTGTAAATGGAAGGTGAAATGACTGCATTAGTAGAGCGCTTCTAGACTTTTCTTTTGCTTGTGGCAGCCATTAGATTGTGGCCATGCTGCAGCACTGCCTTCAAGAATTTTCAGTCAAATGAATCAACCACAGAACTTTTTTCTCTCTAAGCCTGGTACTTATTCTGTTAGGTCTCTTTTGCCAAATTGCTAACTTATGGGGATGTAAACACACCAACATTGGTTGTCAAAGCAGTGTGGGGGACAAACACACACGCACAGATAGATGACAGGCTTCTTTCAGTTTCCGTCTACTATATCCACTCACAAGGATTTGGTTAGCCCGAGGCTATAGTAGAAGACACTTGCCCAAGGTGTCACACAGTCGGACTGAACCTGGGGCCATGTGACTGGGAAGCAAGCTTCTTACCACACAGCCACTCCTGCACCTACAATGAAATATTTATGGGTGGACGTTGGTTCACTGGAATTATTGATTATAATTTGTAAATATCAAATAAAAATAAAAGTCTATTAAAGTGTTAGGGTGGGTGTATGGGGAAAAAACTTTCCAACCATGTGGTTTCAAGTTCAGTCCCACTGTGCAGTAGATGGAGGCCAATGTCTTCTACTGTAGTTCTGGGTCAACCAAAATTTTGTGAATGGATTTGATAGACGGAAATTGAAAGTAGCCTGTTGTGTGTGTGTATAATTTTTTTGGACTAATGGGTATATGTCAATTAGCATGCTGTGTAAAGTACATTCACCATTTTGAGCCACCTGGTGTCATCAACGGTTGGAGTATAATTCCACTGGATCTACATCAGGAATTCCACAGTTTTAGTTGAAATAGGAATAACTGATGAAAGAAACAGAAGATGGATTTGATTCTAGTCTTTAAAGACCAGAACAAAATCTATCTTTTGTTTCCTTCATTAATCATTACTATATGTATATGGGTATATTACAGAGGCATCAAGCTGTTAGATCAGGTTATGAAAGTTACAGAGAGGGTCATAGCCCAACTAATTAGGGAGCGAATCAATTTAGATGAGATGCAGTTTGGGTTCGAGCCAGGTAAAAGCACTACTGATGCCTTATTTCTAGTGAGACAGTTGCAGGAGAAATACCTAGCTAAGGATAAACCTCTGTACCTGGCTTTCGTTGACATGGAGAAAGCCTTTGACAGGGTCCCCCGATCCCTTATCTGGTGGTCAATGAGGAAACTTGGGATAGAAGAATGGTTAGTGAGAGCTGTGCGAGCCATGTACAGAGATGCTGCCAGTAAGGTGAGGGTTGGAAATGAGTACAGCAATGAATTCCGGGTAGAGGTAGGGGTCCACCAAGGTTCCGTCCTCAGCCCCCTCTTATTTACCATAGTCCTCCAGGCAATCACAGAGGAGTTCAAGACAGGTTGCCCCTGGGAGCTCCTCTATGCTGATGACCTTGCCCTAATTGCGGAGTCACTATCAGAACTAGAGGAGAAGTTTCAGGTGTGGAAGCAAGGTCTAGAATTGAAGGGCCTTAGAGTCAACCTAGCTAAAACCAAAATCCTAATAAGTAGGAAGGTAGATAAAACACAAACCCCTTCAGGTAGATGGCCCTGCTCAGTATGTAGAAAAGGAGTAGGTAGTAACTCTATAAGATGTACACGGTGCAAGCTATGGACACATAAGAGGTGCAGCAACATCAAAGGCAGGTTAACTAGCAAGTTAGTTTTTGTTTGTGGCAGATGTTCAGGTGCAATAAAGACTGCAAACAAACAGGAAACAACTTCTATCTCATTCCAGGGTGAAAAACTAGAGGTAGTCGATAGCTTCCGCTATCTGGGCGACCAAGTTAGTAGTGGGGGTGGGTGCGCTGAAAGTGTAGCTGCTAGAATAAGAATAGCCTGGGCAAAGTTTAGAGAGCTCTTACCCCTGCTGGCGACAAAGGGACTCTCACTCAGAGTAAAAGGCAGACTGTATGACGCATGCGTACGAACAACCATGCTACATGGCAGTGAAACATGGGCTGTAACTGCTGAGGACATACGTAAGCTCGCAAGGAATGAAGCCAGTATGCTCCGTTGGATGTGTAATGTCAATGTGAATACCCGTCAGAGTGTAAGTATCTTGAGAGAAAAGCTGAACATTAGAAGCATCAGTTGTGGCGTGCAAGAGAGACGATTGCGCTGGTATGGACATGTGGTGAGAATGGAGGAGGATAGCTGCGTGAAAAAGTGCCACACCCTAACAGTTGAGGGAACCCGTGGAAGAGGTAGGCCCAGGAAGACCTGGGCTGAGGTGGTGAGGCAAGACCTTCGTACATTGGGCCTCACCGAGGCGATGACTACTGACCGATACCTTTGGAAATGTGCTGTGCGTGAGAAGACCCGGCAAGCCAAGTAAGATCGTTGCCAGTGCCCCTGGACTGGTTCTTGTGCGGGTGGCACATGAGATGCACCATTTTGAGCGTGGCCGTTGCCAGTACCGCCTGACTGGCTCCTGTAG
Organism: Octopus bimaculoides; assembly: GCF_046866305.1. Classification (NCBI taxonomy): domain Eukaryota; kingdom Metazoa; phylum Mollusca; class Cephalopoda; order Octopoda; family Octopodidae; genus Octopus; species Octopus bimaculoides. The sequence continues at coordinate 2,054,225 of NC_142930.1, read as the reverse complement.
GATTTTCGAGCGAGATCGTTGCCAGTGCCCCTGGACTGGCTTGTGCGGGTGGCACATAAAAGACACCATTTCGAGCGTGGCCGTTTTCGTGCGGGTGACACGTAAAAGCACCCACTACACTCTCTGAGTGGTTGGCGTTAGGAAGGGCATCCAGCTGTAGAAACTCTGCCAAATCAGACTGGAGCCTGGTGTTGCCATCCGGTTTCACCAGTCCTCAGTCAAATCGTCCAACCCATGCTAGCATGGAAAGCGGACGTTAAACGATGATGATGATGATGTATGTGTGTGTGTGTGTGTATGATATATATATATATATATATATATATATATATATATATGCATATAATATATATATATGTGTATATATATATGTGTGTGTGTATATATATATATATATATTTATATATATATATATATATTTATATATATATATATATATATATAAATTAAAAAGGGTAAAGGATTATCAATTTATCAATTCATTAATAAATCAACAATTAATAATTAATAATTTTTACCAAGCCCATCGGTATGTAAGCACCATTATTGGTGGAGAACTTATTTAAAAGCTGATATATATTTATAAACATAATTAAGGGATCAGCAAATATTTGCTTCACCATATACCGAAGTTCAGAAATAGCAGCTAAAAAAGCTGAGACTCCCACAGATAGCATCTCAGCTTTTTTAGCTGCTATTTCTGAACTTCGGTATATGGTGAAGCAAATATTTGCTGATCCCTTAATTATGTTTATATATATATATATATATGTGTGTGTGTGTGTGTGTGTGTAAATAGTAAGGGAATATTCCAAATGTTTACCAGTTTCCTCTGTTATTATCATTATTGTTCATATATATATATATATATATATATATAATACAAAGAATATATATACATGTATACACACATATATGTACATACTTACATCTACATGTGTATATACATGCATATCAGGGTACAGGACGTTAGAACAATAAACTACAGACAACGGAACGAACACATAGGAAAACGGAAAGCCACTTGGAATATCCCTTCATCAGCTGTCTCTATTCTATCTAGCATCTGAGCACTAGACACAATAATTTCATAATTATTATCCTGGCTAACATTAACATTTACACACATACATATATATATATATATGTATATATATACTATTCACACATGTGTATGTATGTATCTATATATATATATATATATATATATATATATATAAGTCAGTAAATAGTGGGGTTGTGTTAACTACTATTGAACTACAAAAGCTCAAAGACAATATAATGTATGGGTATATTTATTTTTTTTTATATATTATTGTTTTATATATTATTTTCTTCATTTTGTACTTTTTTGTACTTCTTTGTAAAAAAACATTTTCATTCTCCTTCTTCTTGATAATTTGCTCCATCGCAATGAAAACCGGTTAGAAAAAATCTTTATTAAATTATGCTTCCAGTTCAGCATTCTGGCTTTTTTTCATTTTCCTATATATATATATATATATATATATATATATATATATATAGATACATACATACACATGTGTGAATAGTATATATATACATATATATATATATATGTATGTGTGTAAATGTTAATGTTAGCCAGGATAATAATTATGAAATTATTGTGTCTAGTGCTCAGATGCTCAGTAATAAGCTTTTACCAGTTATACTAATTCAGCTGAAACTTCTAAATATTCGTTAACCAAGTGACCACATATACATACATTAGACTCTATACACTAATGTATGTGTATGTATAATACAAGAATGTATAATACACTTGCATGTGTTTGTACAATGAAACAGAAAACAATTGTATGTAAATGTATGGATGTATGTATGGATGGATGGATGGATGGACGGATAGGTGGATGGATGAACAGATGGGTGGATGGATGGATGGATGGATGGATGGATGGGTGGGTGGTCCTTTGGGGTTTAAATCAAAGTTGGTTCTTTGCAGAATCACAAAGTGGTAAGGCACTTTTGTTTCAATCAAGATAACTTTGGGAGGTTTCTGGTTATCTCAATTGATTGACACACACACACACACACACACACACACACACACACACACACACATATATATATATATATATATATATATATATCAACAATAATTAATAATATATTTTGCTTAAGACAGGTATAATTACCAGCACAGGAACATATATCATACATCAAAATGAAGCTGGTCCTCTGTGGATCACATCCTTACTTCTCAACATAGTCACCATTTCTCTCAATAGCAATGTTCCACTTTCGAATGAGACCATGTATCCCTGCCCCGTAAAATTCTGTTGACTGTTCTTTGAGCCACTTCTTCAATACCTCCACCCTCACCAGATTTAGCACCTTCAGACTATCATCTCTTTGGCGCCATGAAAAAGGGTTTGAGAGGCAAACATTATTCCAGTGATAAGGAAATGAAAACTGTAGTGAAGAAGTCTCAAAGAACAGTCAACAGAATTTTACGGGGGAAGAGATACATGCTCTCATTCGAAGGTGGAACATTGCAATTGATAGAAACGGTGACTATGTTGAGAAGTAAGGATGTGATCCACAGAGGACCAGCTTCATTTTGATGTATGATACATGTTCTTGCGTTGGTAATTATACCTGTCCTAAACAAAATATATTATTAATTATTGTTGATATATATATATATATATATATATATATATGTATGTATATGTATATAAATTTGTATTCGTGCGTGTACATGTCATGACAAAACATGTTTGTAATTTCATTACTGTGTGTGTGTGTGTGAATATGTATTCCATATGTATATGCAATTATGTGCACATGTTCATCTCATAAACCTCAAATGGAGAATTCCTGAAATGTTTTACAAATTTTTACTGTTCTGATTGTATCCAGAAAATGTGGGAATATATATATATATATATACATACATAGATAAATGTGTGCGTGTGTGTATGTGTAAAAATACCATACAAGACAAATGTGTATATAGGTATGTATGTAAACATGCATGTGTGTATGTGTTTATGTGCATGCAAAAACAAGGATCAGCTCTCTTTTCGCAAATATTTATAAGCATAACTTTTAACAACACACACACACACATTTTTAAGTTTATATCTGGTCAATTTATGTTAAACCTCAAATATAAAATGCTTTCAATCCAATACAAAATGTGAGACTCACCTTTGAGAAAACTTAAACAAAATAGAGAAAAAAGGAGAAAATAATCCATATCTAGACAATTACTGATTAATTTTTTGGTTAAAAATAAATAAATGATTAAAAAATTATTTTCTCTAAGAAATTTGAGAGTTCTTTTGTTGATTAGATAAATCCTGGATTTCCTTTTTGTCTTGAATATTTTACCGACATTAAATCCTTATGTAAAGATGAGCAGGGATGTATTTGCATCTGTTATTTCAATGACAAATATTTAATTTGTTTTCTAAAAGAACATCATACATTCTTCTTTGAAACTTTATACACACACATATACACACATACATATATGTTATATATATATGTATGTATGTATGTATGTATGAACATATATGCACTCACAGGCATATACACACATATATCCCTATTCACATATATATATACACATACATACAAACACACACATACACACACACATATATATATATATATATACACACACACACATGCACACAAAGGAAACAGTGAAACATTGAATGGATTTTGTCAGTGAAATCACTTGATTCGTAGTCTTTCTCACATGACTAAACACACCACTTGTGATACCCGTGTTTCGTTTTTGATTCAAGTATTAGGTTACCACCATGTCAGCCTTCTACGTTCAAAACTGACTGAAAGGAAAACCTTCTTGAAACCTAATAACCTCAATACAATTGATACTTTTCTCTTTTTTTCTTTAACTCATTATCAATGCCTTTGTTTTGCTTTTTCTTTTGTCTTGTTTTTTTTTTTCTTTGTAATAAATTCCAGAACAAAACAGACTTTGTATTCAGCTTCAACAAAGTTGATTTGATATTTTATTTGATTATTTATTACATTATTTTCAAACTGAATTGTTTTATTATCCTCTCTGTTCTATTTGAAGATAATAATAGCTGGCTCCTTGTCCCAGAATTGTTAGATTTCTGATTTACTTCACACCTTTTGATCCTTTTGACACCAAACCATCTAGAAGCACTCTTAGTTCTACAATACAAATGCAGTGTTGAAAAAAAGCTAACTTAAAACCTTCCATCAAAATTTCATGTTAATTTATCTTCGGAACATCAGCTTAACAGTGACAACATCATTCTACTAAATTCTTCAGTATTTTCAAACTTAACTGAAATAAAGTCTGTCTATTTCACCTGGAATATGGTAACAGAATAGTTAAAGCAGAGCAAGATAGCACTGAAGGCTTAGGAAATATTGAAATCCATTTTGCAGTCTATGGTAAATTTACACGTGCGAAAGAACTGCTATTCCTGCCCCCCCCCCCATCAACATGTCTACCGTGTCAACATTATTGTCCTGCTGCTCTTCACCCCCACAGGCATCATTAGATACCCCTTCCACCCTTATCCACCATCCACTCCATCCATTCCCATCATTCATTATATTCTTACACACACACACAGCAGTCCAACACATGCCAGCATGGAAAATGGACATTAAATGATGACATATTCATCCGTTAACACAATTCCCATACATTCATGTAACCTCGATCCACCCACACTCCTAGTTCCTCTGTCCCCACTTATTTCTACTCACCAGAGGTGAATAGGACTAGGGACAGGAGAACCATTGAGGGTCCTTCTAGACACCTCATCACCACTAATTTTACTCCTTCCTAACTTCACCCAATCACACCCACCCATCTTCTCTTCTAAAATGTGAGCAGACATGTAGCTCCCTCTACAGTAAGAAACTTGATCTCTTCTGGCCCCTTCCTTCATTTCCTAGCATACAGCAAAACTCTCTCAGGGTTTGTAGTCTTACAAGCTGCATTGTTACCCCCACCAGTGCTGGGGGCACAAAAAGAAGCCCCTAGTCGATGCTGTAGAGTGGTTGATGTTAGGAAGAGCATCCAGCTGTAAAAACCATACCAAAGAAGGCATTGGAGCCCAATGCAGTTCTTGGACACATTGAATCCTATAAAAGCATCTAACACTTGCTTGCATGGACCATGGGCATCAAAAGATGATGGTGATGATGATGACATTGGGACTGAACCTGGGACAAACCCCTCAAATAGATTTGAGTCTGGTTATTTATATGTGAATTTATTACAATCTGTGGTACTAATATTGTTTTGCTTTAACATTCTCGCCTTGAAGACGAGCTGTCCATGGAAACACCTGTATCCCAGTGACTTAGTTCATTGATGGGGCTGAACAGAAGAAAACTTCCATACATGAAGGGTCGAGAATTGATTTAGTGAAAATGAGTCTCAGCTGAATAGAAACTAAAACACAACTACTTAATAGCGAACGACCATATTTGATATACAGAAAGGGAATGGATGTACTGTGTACTAATTATAACCATGGGTATGTAAAGAGTACCGTGAGATTACTGGTAGCCAAAAGAGAAGGATTTCATATTCACTAGAAAAGTTAGCTGCAAGAGGACCCAAGATTGCAAACGCTTAATTGACCGGTAGACTCGTTAGACTCATTAGAACAATGGTTGTAAACATGTACACTAGAATGGGTACTGAGATCCAACTCTTTTACTCTTTTACTTGTTTCAGTCATTTGACTGCAGCCATGCTGGGGCACCGCCTTTAGTTGAGCAAATCGACCCCAGAACTTATTCTTTGTAAGCCTAGTACTTATTCTATCAGACTCTTTTTGCTGAACCGCTAGATTATGGGGACGTAAACACACCAGCATTGGTTGTCAAGCGATGCTGGGGGGACAATACATATATATATATATACATATATATATATATATATATATATATATATATATATCAGCCCGAGGCTATAGTAGAAGACACTTGCCCAAAGTGCCATGCAGTGGGACTGAACCCGGAACCATGTGGTTGATAAGCAAGTTACTTACCTGTGGATTTTTAAAACTACAAAGGCTTAAGAAAAATCTCTCAATATACTTGGAAGGCTTGAAAATTTGTTATTCCTAATTTCATGCTAGCAAGGAAGACGGACATTATACGATGATGATGATGATGACTGTTATTCCTAATTTCATAATTGATAAGGTTAGAATTAATTGTAGTTTGTTACTCTGATGAGTTAATGAGCTGTAAAGGTGGATATTGTGAGGGCATGGAGTATGGAGGGAACAGAAAAATTTCAGGGAGCCATTTCTGTGAGTAACGATATCTGTCTACAGGAGTGAAATGTGTGTTATGAATGTAGAGGAAAAAACAGGGAAAGATTGGTAAGAATGTGGCAAACGTTCTCTGCTGGATGTTTAATGCCAAATTGCTTGAAATATAGAACACAACTGTGGTGAGAGAACAGGGTCTCAGCAGTATAAGATGGAGGAATACAAGACCTTAGATGAAAGGGGGGTAAATTTTCAGATTAACACCCGCAAGATTTTCACTAAGGTGTTAGGGTCAGGGCTAGGGTTTTAGGCTTAGGTTTACGGTTACGGTTAGGGTTAGGGTTTTAGGGTTAGGGGATTCCGTCCCTAACCCTAAACCCTAAAACCCTAGTGAAAATCGTGCGGGTGTTAATCTGAAAATTTACCGAAAGGAGTACTGGATGGGCGAGGATGAGGAAGACCGAAGAAGACGTAGGCAGGATTGATGAGGATGACGTTAGGATGATGAGCCTCACTAACAAACAAGATGAAAGTGAGCTGCAGCAGGCATGGCCGCAGAGGAAAGTGGACGTAAATCGATGAAATATTGTTTTTTAATTGGTAGGTCTAGGGATTGGATAATTGCCTTAATCTTTATCCTTTGTTATCTAAATGCTTTTTAAAAAATAAAAATTAGAAAAACAAATAAAAACATTTAAAGTGCATTTAATGTTGAAAGAGACGAATTTAGTAAAAGGAACGTATAAAAACTGAAATTGTTACATGAAAAACGAAACTAATTTATTGTCAAACGAGTTACAAGCAACTGTATTTTCTTTTCTATTGCTAAATTGAGTAAAATGAAAGAGGAAGGAGAAAGATGGTTTTTCTATATTAATGTAATATAATATATACTCTCACATAATTATATATTTAAAATTATCGAGAAAGATAATCTGTGTTCAAGACACTAAATTTAAAAGGAGGGGGGGGATAATCCTTTCGAAGAGTTCTATTTCCGTTTCCCATAATTCTACATCCGGTACAGGAACACCCGGTTTTGTTTAGAATTTTTTTTTCCTTAAACGTGTTCCTCTAATTCATACTTTTCACATATTCCGATTTGTAAGTATCTTTTGATCCTCACTTTAATTGTTTTTCATTTTAAAAGTGTTAATCATTTCCTGTAAATTAATAAACTTATATAATTAACCACAGTTCTGTTAATTTGGATGTTTAAAAAACTTTACGGAGTTTGTCATAAAGAAACCCGCTTTTTTGGTGTTAATAAGTTAAATATTTATAATTATTAGTTTTAAAAGGAATCAGAGCTTCCCATGCGGTTATAATTATTATATCTGTGACCTGAGTATGGTGTATTAATTCTTGTTAAATAATGTTATAGTAATTCGATCGTTCTTAAAGCGATCGGAAACCGTTTGTAATAACATTTTAGTATCCTTGCTACCAACTTTATGTCTTTCCATCTTGACTTCTATTATATTTCTGTACATCTATCTTGACGGACCCTTATCTGTATTACAGTCTTTCTATTGTGACCGATTAAAATGTCTTGTTATAATTCTGCGATTTGTTTTTACATAATTCCATCTCTGATCTGCTACTGTTAACGCAAAAGGAAATCCAGCCAGAACACTGCTAGGCAAACATGAACAGCATTAAGTTTTCTAAACAAACCAGGAAAACTGTCTTTTAAATATTTAAAATATAAACTGAGTGGCATAATTACAGATGTGTACCCCTTCTGACTTTGTTGCCTCATAACATCCAGAAAGATGGATATAAGTTATGAGGCAAAAAATTGTATCGTGTGAATTTTCCGAAAGTCCTCCCGGTTCCTTGGCGCAGATTTTTGTTTTCATATTTGTTTTATAAACATTCTTTTACACCTGTTACACTTTCTTTGTTTGTTTTGGTGGCCAGGTGTTAAAGTAGTAATTAAGTGAAGAGAAAGGAGTTTCAGACAATTCATACGATCCGACTTTTCCCCCCTCATAACTTTTAGGGAAATGAATATCTTTTAATGAAATTTTATACAAATATCTTGATTATAAAGAAAATCGTTTGCAAAAAAATGTTTTCACCACCACACGGTTCTGGGTTCAGTCCCACTGCGTGGCACCTTGGGTAAGTGTCTTCTACTATAGCCTCGGGCCGACCAAAGCCTTGTTAGAGGATTTGATAGACGGAAACTGAAAGAAGCCCGCCGTATATATGTATGTGTGTGTCTGTGTTTGTCCCCCAACATCGCTTGACAACCGATGCTGGTGTGTTTACGTCTCTGTTACTGAGCGGTTTGGCAAAGAGACCGATAGAATTAGTACTAGGCTTACAAAGAATAAGTCCTGGGGGTCGATTTGCGCTCGACTAAAGGCGGTGCTCCAGCATGGCCGCAGTCAAAATGACTGAAACAAGTAAAAGAGTAAAGAGTATACCACTCTGGACTGATTTTGGGAGGAACCTCTGACTTTCGTTGTTGATCGAGGAAAACGTGCTTTGCTGCAGTAATCCAAGAGTTTTATATCTAACGTCGCAATACGAGAGAGACAGGAACAGGAGCAATGGCAGAAAAAGAGTCTATGCTATTAAAATGAATTATTGCTTACATTAATTAACAACTGGAAGATTTAACGATTGTCGTGCAATTTTAGGACAATCTGCCTTTAACTCGGCTCAGCGCGACATGACGGGAAGAAGAAGTTTTTAACAAACTGCCTTAACTTGACGGGAAGAGATTGTTGTTGTTCCATAATGGGTGCGAGTTCAATCTCTGGGTCAATCACACTGAATGCAAAAATAGTGTGATTGAACTCTGTGGGAAAAGTTAGGTTTTTGAGTTTTAATTTTCAGTTGCCATTGTCATACAGGTCAATGGATCAGTGGGTATAAGTTCAATCTCCGGCTCAATCACAAAAATAGTTTGATTGAGCTGGAGATTGAACCCATCCATTAACCCATACGAAAATAAAGACTGTTATATCTAACTTTTCCCATTGATTTAATTCCGTTTACGTCGGACTATTTGTTAAAACTTATCCTTCCCGCCTTAGAATTGTACGACAATTGTTAAATCTCTGTCATCCACCTCTTCTGGCATCACTTAATTAGCCATGATATAATACAATGTAAATGTTTAGTAAGTGCTGAATGGAATTTAAGGTCGTCTTCTACCTTTCTCCAATTTCACAGCAATGAACGAAACACAATGCTGTTTTACTGACAGACTCTAATATCACCGAAAACGGTGTTTTTAGCACTACACTCTCACCTGAACTATCACCACTTTTGATTCCATTTGTTCTTAACTCGTTGCCTTTGCTTAATTTTGTTAATCATTGTCTATAGATTTAGTCTTAATTAAAATTATCGTCTGTGATCGCCGCATTAATTTTGTTAACCTTTCTAGGCTGCAGTCCAATGACTGAAACAAGTAGAAAGTAAAGCTATTATCTTATATCGTTTGCTTGTTTCAGTTACTTGACTGCGGCCATACTGGGGATCCACATCAAAAGTTTTGGTCGAATAAATCGACTGCAGTAGTTATTTTTTTGAGCCTGACAGTTATTCTATCAGTCTTTTAGCCGAAGCGACTTCACAAGCCCTTTTCCAATGTACCCTACCCTTTTTTTTTTTTTTGTTACTATAGCCTTCGAAATGATATGTGAGGTGGGGTATCTTTTTGTGAAAAAAAGTTTAGAAAATTTTTTTTGTACACCCACCTCCCTCTCTTCCCTCCTCCCTGCCATTTTTCTACCCTAATATTGTATACAATTTTGTTACTGTTTTTTATTGTTGCTTTATCTTTTGATCAATTTGATTGATTTTTTTTTTCTTTTTCAGACACATTGAATAATTATGGATTTGCAACACCGACCTGGTGGTAAGACCGGTTCGGGGGGGTTGGCATCTGCTTCAGAAACCAACCTCGACCGGCGAGAGCGAATGCGACAGTTGGCCTTGGAGACCATTAATTTAAATAAGGTAAGAAAATATCCCACAGAAATCTGTTTTTTCTCTTCATTGGCTCTGCCAGAATTTGGTATAGCACTACAATAGAAAGGAGTTGAAGATTTTGAACTTCAGATTGTGCAACTCGGTTTTATTCTAGCAAAAATTGGTTCCTTCCTATTCCATAGTGAAATAATTAACATCACAAAAGTCATTTCGTGACCACCACCATTGTTTCAATCTCTATTTTCCCATACTTGTATGAATCAAATGGAATTTGTTGGGGCAATTGTTCTATGACTGGATGATGCCCTTTCTTTCACCAGCTTTCAGCTGTTTCTGTGCAAGATAATATTCCCCACAGCCAGACATGTTTCCATGAAAGATTGGAAGTGAAGAACACTGCTTGTAAGATGACGTTTATGTACAGCTATCACCCAATGTCAAACACACACACATACACACACTCTCTCTCATATATACAATGGACTTCTTTCAGTTTCTGTCCCCTAAATCCACTTCTAAGGCTTTGCTCAGCCCAAAGTTGTTTCCCTGATATACGCTTCTTGTTTTAAACCAATCTACATTAAAAGTTTCCAACAAAATTTCGAGTTAATTTATCATGAAACTCCAGCTTGATAACGAGAGTTATTTAATAAGTTCTTTACTTCCACAATTAATTGAAAGCACAACTGTATTTCAACAAAAATATGGTAACAAAAAGGGTTAAATGCGGTCAAATTCTCATCTCTTATTACTTAATCTTTTTCTGAACAATAGGAATATAAAATAAATGACATTTTTATATGTCTTCTATGTAGGTTTACAGCTATGATACCATATGTTGATCCTGTGTGGACTGGGTTGCCTGTTGCTAGACCTTCGATATTAGGAGTTAAACATATTAATAGCTTCAGTTCTCTGGAGTTTCTGGATTTGATGTGTATTCAAGCAGAATGGCTACTTCTTTCTCTGGGATTCATCAAATGGTGTAGACGCTTCTGATATGACCCCCAATAAGGGTAAAAAATTAAGGTCGTTCATAGTATTCTTCAATCTACACAAAGACAGGTAAAAGAGACATGTTTGTTTGTCTACCTATAACGGTTTATGTATTTATTCCAGACTTTAAAAACAATTCAACTTTAAGATTTTTTTACTTTTTCTTGAATGTATTTAAATGGGAAAACTAATTTTTGTTTCTTTTTGTTTCTTTTCAGGACCCTTATTTTATGAAAAATCATTTGGGATCTTATGAATGTAAATTATGTTTGACATTACACAACAATGAGGTAAATATTTTCAGCTCTTTCTCTCGCCATCTCTATTATATGTTACTGAAAAACATTGGATGAAGCTGTTGTCAAGTGCTTCACTTGGCTCTTTAACATGTCGATTTAGAATCTAAAAGCCTTCGTGCAACCTTTCGGTTGATCTACAAAGTCAGAGGCTTTAGGTACCTTTTGTTTCTTATCTCCTGGGGGGTTATTTATTGCTGTATTTTTGTTAGGTTTCTGACCCAAATACTACATTCTGCTGTTTACATGTGGTGGCAGGGCTTTTTTTTTTTTTTTTTTGGAAGACAGTTCTTAAAAGAGGACTAAATGTTCAACATAAGAAATGGTTTGCATCCAACCCTTATGGAATGAAAGAAAATATCAATACATTATCTATGGAAAGTATTTTATAAGTTTGGCTTTGCTGCTGCTACTACTACTACTATAACTAGTAGGAAGGAGTATTACTGTTGCTACTGCTTTTGCCCTGGAGTAAAATATTAGTTTCAAATATTGACACAAGGCCAGCAATTTCAGAAGAGAGGTGAGGTCAATTACATTGAGCCCGGTGTTCAACTGGTACCTATTTTATTGACCCCAAAAAGCTAAAAGGCAAGTCGACCTCAACAGGATTTGATCTCAGAACGTAAAAACAGATGAAATGCCGCTAAGCATTTCTACCAGCTTGCCATTGCCACCTTCCCAGATGGGGACCCAATTATCAATGATGATGTAATTAAAACAATCTCAGTGATGTAAACATTGAAACTCATCTGTTCGTTCCAAGCCTGTTAATGGTCGATGATGTAGAATTAAAAACTGATAATCATCGTATATTAATTACTACTTTGTTTTAAACTCTCTCCGCAATTTCTTTGTATCTTTGAATGACGACGGTTTCTGTTTCTCTTCAGGGTAGCTACTTAGCCCATACCCAAGGGAAAAAGCACCAGGCCAATTTGTGAGTATCTTTATATTTTTATTGGTTTTCTTAATCATCTCTATTGAAGTTATTATTTTTTAATTAATGCTTTAATAGACTGATGCATAAAAACTTGTCCGACATCTCTTGTGTTTAGTTGATGTCCCTAAACTTTCTCATTTTGACAGAACATTTTTAATGGCTAAATCAGGGGAGATAATCGGTGCCCAGTGACCCTTTTCAGGGATTCTAAGACCTTTGGGTGAAAATGGAAGAAGGTGGAGACCCCACCCAAATACTTGGAACAGATTAGACTCCACTAAAGACATTCAAGGGTCAGATGGTGATGGTTTAACCGTGCCATCCAAGAATACGAACATTCCCAAATTTCTTTTATTAGTCACTGGTTAATGCCAAAGAAGACACCTTTCGAGTTTTATCAACATTAAATAAAAAAAAAAAAGAAAAACGATATTACAATCTGCATTTCATTTAGTTTGTTGTAATCTATGACTAAAGAATCACCAAATTAAAGAAACTATGAGTTTGTATTATGTAACCTTACTATCTGACTCGTCATCATCATTTAACGTCCTTTTCCCATGCTGGCATGGGTTGGACGGTTTGACAGAAGCTGATAAGGCTGGGAGCTGTCCAGGCTCCATTCTCTATTCCGGCAGGGTTTCTATGGTTGGATGCCCCTTCTAATGCCAACCACTTTACAGAGTGGATTGGGTGCTTTTTATGTGGGACCAGCTCTTGGTCTTTTACATGATGCTGGCATGAGTGTTTTATTTGTGGCACCGTCTTTTATATTTTATTGCGCACATCATCATCATCATCATACATCTGTTTTCCATGCTGGCATGGGTTGGACAGTTTGACAGAATCCAGTGTACTCCAGGGCTTCTCTCCCTTTAACCACAAAACAGGATAGCACTTGAAAACTGAATTAGTGTTTGCTGTTATGTTGTCCCTAGTTACAAAAAAAAAAAAAAACTACTTTTGTGTTAATTTAGAAACAGTAAATAAATATACATCGATCCAGTTGATTACAATGTTTGAATTTTCATTCAATGAATTTTTTTTTTTTTTTTTTTTTTTTTTTTCAAACCATTTAGTAATCCTTATTCCTCTCTCAACCCCTTTACTTAGCTTTTGTGGACTTGGGGAAAGCCTTTGACAGGGTCCCCCGATCCCTTATCTGGTGGGCGATCTTCCGTTCTGGGTTGAATGGTTTAACGGGCTGGCAAGCCAAAGGATTGCACCAAGCTCAACTGTCTGTTTTTATGGTTGATTCCTTCCTAACAACAAACTACTTTGGACTTGGTGCTTTTTATGTGGCACCAGCAATGGCAAGGTCTGTCTTGGCATAGTTTTTACAGCTGGATGCCCTTCCTAATGCCACCCACCCCACAGAGTGGACTGGAAACTGAAAGCTTCCATAGGTTGTTACAGTTTTTCTCTCTCCTGAGATTTTATATTATTTTCCATTGAAGTGTCAGATGATAACCAGAATCCTCATTAAACAAAAATGGGTTCCATGAAACCATTTCCAAATGGTAATTCTTCAGAAATTCTTATTTAGTTTTCATGATTAGTTTTTCTTTGTTTTCTTAGAGCTCGGCGTGCAGCAAAGGAGGCCAAAGACGCTCCAGCACAACCAGCACCGGAGAAAGCCAAAGTAGAAATTAAAAAATTTGTCAAGATTGGTCGACCGGGTTACAAAGGTGAGGTTGTTTTGTATTATATCTGCATTTTATTATTTCATTTTCTGTGAGCTGTAGAAGCACCTGAGCCATTAGAAAGACAAATTAGATTATTTACTGCGTCTGGTCGACTGCCTGAAGATTCTGAATGCATACTTTTCAGAAAGTTTCAAGGCACTCATCCTACACCTCTTATTGTTAACTCTCTCTCTATTTCTCTTTTACTCCCTCTCTCTCTCTCTCTCTCTCTCTCTCTCTCTCTCTCTCTCTCAACACAGTGTAAATAGTGATTGGGAGAATTCAACATTTATATCAGCTTTTATTATAATTAAATGTAAAGAGAATGTAGTTTCAAGAAGTCCTGTAGAAAAGATGAAATATGTTGTTTTAAAAAGATAACTTGTGTCTTTAAAACATTAAATTAATTCTCTAATTTTCAAAAAACTTTTGCTTTGTCACATATTTCAGTCACAAAACAGAGAGACCCAGAGACAATGCAGCAAAGTTTATTGTTTCAGGTGAGTCTGTCCTCATCATTTATTATTGTTTTCATGTCCACTTTCCTATGTTGGCATTGGTCAAATGGTAGTCATGGAGACAGGGGTTTTGGATGGCAATAATAATTCCCTTTGGCTGGACATTTTCACAAAAGATTGGAAATGTCTGACACTGCTTGTATGACAGTGATGCTCATTTACAACAATCACATGGTGTCAATACAAGGAAATACAAGTCATTGCTCTTATGTTAAACTGTTGTATGTCCAAATTTGACCAAATGCATTTTTTTTTCAATATTTATTTTTTCTTGCAATAGCCAGTTCTTTTGGTCAATCTATTGTATCTCCAGATGCTTCAGATGCCAAGATACCAAACATTGTCAAAGTGCATTACAACAGTTTTGCTATGGAATGGTTAAACTATTTTGGACTTACGACACTTTTGCATAATAGCAACGAAATACACACGCATACATATAGCTACATGAGGGACATCCTTTAGCTTCCATCTACCAAGTCTGTGCACAAGGCTTTGGTCAGAGCTGTAGTAGAAAACATTTCCCCAAGGTGCTGTGCAGTAGGACTGAAACTGAAGCCATGTGGTTGGGAAGCAAACTTCTTAACTACACGCGTATACTTATAACTAGTCTTTGCCTTTTAGAAGAATTAACATTTTTTAAAAGTCAACTTTCTCTTTTGATTTTGGTAAATTATTTAAGCATTTTTTAAACTGAGTAAAATATGGTCCTTCATATATACCACAAGCTGCTTCTTGAGTAGTTTGGAGTTTGTAGCTTTTACTAATACAAAACAATTATTAAAATCTATACTGTCTAGAAAATTCTTATAAATTCTAACTTTAAGACATTTTTATCAAAATTGGTTTCAAGAATCTTTTATTATTTATTATTGAAGATTTTGATGACAACTAATTTTTACTACCATTCTATCTTTGTCTTTTCTCCCTCTCTTACACTTCATGGTGCTACTTTCTACAGAAATATCAGTAAAAACATGTGTGCAAATTCTAAGTTTAATCCAGCAAGATTTTGTCGATTCCTTCCATATTTGTCTGGTGTTTTTGAAGAAGAAAAATGGTTTCAATTTACTGACATCAAATTCCACCAAATATAAATTTGTTCTGTAAATTGCTTTAGAATTGCCCCCCTTCTTTGAGTTGTATTCTTCCCAAAACATTTTATTAGTTTTAGGAATGAAATTGAGTTGTTAATTTAATTTTATTCTATATCTTGTTATGTAGTCGTTAATCCTTTATCTGGTGTCTTAATTGTAATGGATATTGTTGTTTGATTATCTGTAGATTGATTATCCAGAGATAGCAGACATAATCATTCCACGTCACAGATTTATGGCTGCCTATGAACAGAAAGTTGAACCCCCTGACAGGAAATGGCAGTATTTACTGTTTGCAGCTGAACCTTATGAAACTATTGCCTTTAAGGTAAGACTTTAGGTGTCTCTTTTAACCCTACGCATGTCTTGTCTTTACATACGGATTTACAATATATATGAAGTAGAGGTGGTGAACTGGCAAAACGTTTTGCAGTATTTTGTCCATCTTTATGTTCTGAGTTCAAATTCTGCTTTGGTCAACTTTTGCCTTTCCTCCTTTTGAGATCAATAAAATAAGTACCAGTTGTACAGAGGGGTAAAGGTAATCGAATAACCCTTCCTCCATGTGACAAAATTTGAATCCAATATATATGAGGTAGATAGGATGAAAGAGAGAACGCATGACTATATGTACATATATATATATATATATATATATATATATATATCATCATCATTTAACATCCATTGGCTATGCTGGCATGGATTGGATGGTTTGACCAGGGCTGGACCAGACTCCCGTCTGCTTTGACATGGTTTCTATGGCTGGATGCCCTTCTTAAATGCCAACCACTTCAAGAGTGTAATGGGTGCTTTTTATGTGCCAGCTGCATCCATGACACCAGTATCTGTCATGACCATGATTTCACTTGGCTTGATGGATCTTCTCAGGCACATCATATTTATATCATCATCATCATCATCATTTAACGTCCATTGTCCATGCCTGTATGGGTTGGATGGTTTGGCTTGGGCTGGCAAGCTGAAGGCTGAAGACTCCAGTCTGATTTGGTATTTTTCTATAGCTGGAAGTGCTTCTTTACACCAAAATATTTATTCGCTAAATTCAGGTGAAACATTTCTGTGTTAAGGAAAAGTAATTATATTTTAAAATTATAACTTATTAAATATAGAAATTCACAAAAAATTTAAAATTTGAAGGTTTTTTTACCAAATGGAAATTGTGGAAGTATGATTAGTGTCTTTAAAAGGAATATTGTTTGATAATTTTGTTTTCTTTCCCTAGGTGCCTAGTCGGGAAGTTGATAAAGATCCTAAAAAGCTGTGGACCTACTGGAACAAAGAGACCAAACAGGTTGGTATCTGGTTTACTGATGTAGTTTTGAGCCAAAAGTTACTTTGTGAATCAGTTTGGTCCTGGACTCAACTCTATTAGAACCTTACAAGTTGAGTTTTGAGTGCTGCAGGGATTCGTAACAATCATTTAATTTCTGAAATCCATTTAGAAATAACATTCCATGGAATGTGTTTGTTTCTCTTTCATGTCAGCTTGAATTGAACCCTTTTGATTCTAGTCCATCTGAGACTGTTCCTGGTTCTTTGATACAAACTCCGTTTTAAAGTGGTCTTAATTAAATCCTTCCATCGTAATTTCATGTTATGTTCCAAACTCTGGCTTAATTCATTTTACTAAATTCTTCATTATTTCCAAGATTAACTGCACCAAAGGCAGGTAAAAAGAGGCTTAAGCTGAAATCAGAAGAACATTCTAGAACCGAATGTAGACAAATATGTTTTAACTTGATTTTACGTTGCTTTCCTGAAACTGTCCTTGGTTCTTTGATACAAATTCCTTGTTTTTAAAGAGATCTCAATTAAAATCTCACATGAAAATTTCATGTTATTTTCCAAATATCAGCTTAAAAACAGCAGTTCTAAATTCGTCAATATTTTCAAAGGCAATGTTTTTCAACAGAAAAATAGTAACAAAAAGATTAATGCCACAACTAACCATTTATTCTACACAACAAAGAAATACTTGAATCTCTTTGTCTTCATCCTCATCTCAAGTCAGGTCTAAAGCAGTGAGCTGGTAGAAACATTAGCACATGCAGGCGAAATGCTTTGCAGTATTTTGTCTATCTTTACATTCTGAGTTCAAATTCCACCAAGGTCAACTTTGCCTTTCATCTTTTTAGGGTCAATAAATCAAGTACCAGTTGTGTACTGGGGTTGATCTAATCAACTGGCCCCCTCCCCCAAAATTTTCGGGCCTTGTGCCTAGAGTAGAAAAGAACATCAAGACAGATCTGCAATGCTGCTTATTTCTATCACTTTTGATCCTGTGTTACCTTGGTCATTAAGGACCAAGATCTCATAGCCCCAAATCTCTCTCTGTTGCTTTCCCTCTTTCTCCACAACTGATACCTTCTCATATTTTTTCATGTCATCCAAACCTGTTTTAATTAATTTGAATTAATTTCATTATTGTCTTTTTTTTTTCAGTTTTTTTTGCAGTTTGCTTTCAAACTGGATCAAAAATTAAACCAACCAACGCTTCCACCGCCACCAACCAACCAACCGAGGAGTCTACCATTAGCACAGCGCATGCCCCCACCACCCCCACCAGTAGTGCCACCTATGTCCTTGGCAGGGATGATGCCACCACGCCCTCCCCCACCGATGGGGCCACCTCCTGTAGCACCACCCCCAATTCCCCCTCCTTCCTCTATTCCACCCCATGGACCACCCCCCTCTGCTCCTCTGCCCACTGCCCCTCCACCACCACCCGTCCCTCCACCAGTCCGTCTACCCTCCGTTCCAAACATCCCACATCCATCTGTACCACCCCCACCTCCACCTCCTCCAATGCCCAATTAATCCTCTCCATTTTAGTTTTATCTTTTCTTTTTATTTTACAAAAAGAAAGAATTTATTTCATTCATTTCCTTCGTTTGGGACTGGAACACTAAAAATACAAATAAACCCCAAAAAAAGAGAGAAAAAAACATTCTTAAAAAAATAAAAATTGTAAATGATTTTTTTTTTGTTTTTATGATGATGTTTTTTATTTTTATCTTTAGATTGTGGCCATACTGGGGCACTGTTTTGAAGAATTTTAGTCAAACAAATCAATTTCAGAACGGTTTTTAAAGCCCGGTACTTATTCTATCAGTCTCTATTGCCAAACTGCTAAGTTACAGGGATGTAAACACACCCACACCAGTTGTCAAGCAGTAGTAGGTGACAAACACATACGTATAGTCCTTCCCATGCATGGAAGGTGGATGTTAAATGGTGATGATGATGCTATACATGCACATACACAACAGGCTTCTTTCAGTTTCCATCTACTAAATCCACTCACAAGGCTTTGGTCAGCCCAAGGCTACAGTAGAAGACACTTGCCAAAGGTGCCATGCAGTGGGACTGAACCCAGAACCATGTGATAAGGAAGCAAGCTTCTTACTCACACAGCCGTGCTTGTAATGTTAGTTTTGGTTTGGTAATAGCGGTTTCTGTTCTGGTCAGTAATTCTGAAGGGAAGGGCAGTAGTCACTACAATAGGCTCATCCCCAGTAATTGAATGGTCCTTTATTTTATCATCCTCCAAAAGAATAAAAATCCTGGATGGAATTTCGTCTGCTGCTGTGTCATTTATTCTGTCAGCTCTGCCGTTGGTTTGCTAATAATAAGGCTGTTAAGAGAATTAATTGAGCCAATTCTCTTATCAACAAACTACTTTTCAATGTTTCATCATCATTTAACGTCCGCTTTCCATGCTAGCATGGGTTGGACGATTTGACTGAGGACTGGTGAAACCAGATGGCTACACCAGGCTCCAATCTGATTTGGCAGAGTTTCTACAGCTGGATGCCCTTCCTAACGCCAACCACTCAGAGAGTGTAGTGGGTGCTTTTACGTGCCACCGGCATGAGGGCCAGTCAGGCGGTACTGGCAACGGCCACACTCAAAAAGGTGTATTTTACGTGCCACCTGCACAGGAGCCAGTCCAGGTAATTTATTTTTAGGTGTGCCATTTAGGTCTCCTGGGACCATGGTTTGCCCAGGAATATTCTGTATGCAGGAAAGAAAATATTTTCTAACCATGTCCCTAATATCAAGTAGGGGGTGGGGGGTGCAGTGGGATCATAGGCTGGTTGACAAAAAAATACAAGCTGTGAGGGATATTTCAGGGCACTTTAATCATTGGTATGTTAATTACTCTTCAGATGAAAAGGTTTTTATTTCAGATCCTCCATGGCAGATGAAATACTAACAAGAAATGGAAAGACATGCAGTCATGTGAAGATCACAGCGATTTAGAAATTGACAACCTTCTGGAGGTTGCATGGAATCGGAAGCCTCTAGTGAGAATGTTTCCAAAGACAAAAAAAAAAGCATTCTATAAGTACCCTGCAATTCATTCAACAGGTTCAAAACATCACCAGTGATGATCTTGGAAAATCAATGAGGACTTTGGGTGTTGGAGTGGACTATCAGAACAGTGGTGCACGAGGACATTCGATACAAGTCGTCTGTTCTGAGAAGAGGACAATACATGTCTGCAAAGACAAGAAAACCATTTAACCCATGCCAGGTGCTTACTTAGCATAATTAAAAACCCTCATGGCATGTTTAAGTTTTCTGATGAGATAAACTTTGCCCAAGACCAAGCAAAAAAAAACGAGAGATGGTTATGTGCAGGTTTTCGCCCTCAGACTGATGCACATTAAGTTTCCAGCAACTGTGATGGTTTTAGGAGCAGTGAGTAACAAAGGTCATGTTATATCTTTCCATGAGATGGTTCTTAAGCCCTGGGTGGATGAGGTACACAGTGGAAGGTTGTACATGTTTCAATAAGACTCAACATCTAACAAAGCTTGTGCAACCAAAGAATGAATGTCAGACAATCTTTATAATCATGGGTAACACTAAAGTTGTGGCCTTCAAACTCACCAGATTTCAATTCTGTGGACTTGTAACGTTTGGAGTGTTGTTGAAACCAAGACCGATTGACATTCTCACAAGACCAGTTTCACTGAAAGCTACCATTGTCCAAGTGAATATCAATATGGATGAACAATGGGGTTGAGTGGAAAACTGGGCTTACGAGGGGTCAGATGTAGTGTGTAGGAGAGAAGATTGTTCTGGTAGGGAATTGTGATGAATATGGAAGATGACAGATGGTAAAGAAGTGACTGGAGGTCCAAATGAAATGAAACTGGAAGCGGAACACATGGCAGAAGTGGTGAAAGTTGATCTTAGGATGATGAATTTCACAAACGAGCACAACAATGGGTGAAATGCTGAATTGGAGAGAACCCATTCAAATATGGAAAAATGGACTTAAAAATTATGAGGACGATAATGGTGTGTGTGTGGATGTACAGTTAAGAAGTGTGCTTCTCAAACATGTTTTCATATTTAGTTGCACTTTGGGGCAAGTGTCTTCTACTCTAACCCCAGGCTGACCAAAGCTTTATTAGTGAATTTGACTGACAGAAACTGAAAGTCACATATATATATGGTAGAATAAGAAAGAAAGTCCTCAGTACAGTATTATATATTTGAAAAAAAAAAAAAATGAATAGAAATGGTTTTTCTGATAATTTTTCCGCTTTGATAATTAGATACTCTTTAACTTGTTTCAGTCATTTGACTGTGGCCATACTGGAGCACCGCCTTTAGTCGAGCAAATCGACCCCAGGACTTATTCTTTGTAAGCCTAGTACTTATTCTATCAGTCTCTTTTGCCGAACCGCTAAGTTACGTGTACGTAAACACACCAGTAGCGGTTGTCAAGCGATGTTGGGGGTGACAAACACAGACATGCAAATATATACGATGGGCTTCTTTCAGTTTCCATCTACCAAACCCAGTCACAAGGCTTGGGTCAGCCCGAGGCTATAGTGGAAGACACTTGCCCAAGGTACCACGCAGTGGGACTGAACCCGGAACCATGTGGTTGGTAAGCAAGCTACTTACCACACAGCCACTCCTATGCCTATAAATGTTTACTTTTTTGTAAACATCTAATTATTAGAGTGGAAAAATTGTCAGAAAAGTCATTTTTTCAAATCATCATCATTGTTTAACATCCGCATTCCATGCTAGCATGGGTTAGACGATTTGACTT
Source organism: Octopus bimaculoides (assembly GCF_046866305.1). NCBI lineage: Eukaryota > Metazoa > Mollusca > Cephalopoda > Octopoda > Octopodidae > Octopus > Octopus bimaculoides. Next base: position 2,032,361 of record NC_142930.1, on the reverse strand, counting down.
AGGACTGGTGAAACCAGATGGCTACACCAGGCTCCAATCTGATTTGGCAGAGTTTCTACAGCTGGATGCCCTTCCTAACGCCAACCACTCCGAGAGTGTAGTGGGTGCTTTTATGTGCCACACGCACGAAGGCCAGTCAGGTGATACTGGCAACGGCCCCGCTCAAATTGGTGTATTTTACGTGCCACCTGCACAGGAGTCAGTCCAGCGGCACTGGCAACGATGTCGCAAATATATATATAAAAGATGGAGATGGAAATAGCACAGAATCTTAGACATTTCAATCTGAGCAGGAATTTAATAAAATGATTTTAAAATTGTATAAAGAAAATATTACCAGTTTTGATTATGGATCTCATCAAATACTGTAAAAATAGTTTATCTTCTGTCTGGGGGTCAAAAACATGTCTGGAATTTTTACGTTGCAGTCTTATTTAAATGTAGTTTAGTATAGAGTTCAAGGTGTGTCTGTATGAGTTGAAGATAAGTGTCACCGTTACACAAGCAGTGTCTGGTCATGAGGAAATATGTTGCTTGGAAACAGGAAGGGCATTCAGCAGGAAAAAATTGGCCTCACTAAACTTTGTCCATCACAAAGGATCATGGACATGTGAACTTCAAAATGATAATGATGTTGTGTGCATGTGTGTGTGTATATATATATATATATATATATACACACACACACACACATACATATATATATATATATATATATTTATACATATATAGTTTTAGGGAAAATAACCAATTTTCAAGAACTCATCGATGAAAATCCACTATCACATATAGAAAAATTAATAATTAAAAGCACAATAAATGAGTATAATATAAAGTAAAGTAAATATCATAAGATAAATATAATAAAAAGATTACACGTGTTTCATAACCAATTTTCAAATAGAAAACAAATTTAAATCGATTAAAATCAATTAAAATCAATTGAAATTATCGAAAATAAGTTCTATTCAAAAATATATATTTATACACAGAGCGTTCAGGCTAAATTTAACAGTTTGCATAAAAGGAAAAGAAAACTATATGCTATCCAAAAATAAAAGATATCAACTAGATTATAGTTGAGAGCTATATATATATATAGCTCATAATATATACAGCCCATAATATATCATCATCATCATCGTTTAACGTCCGCTTTCCATGCTAGCATGGGTTGGACGATTTGACTGAGGACTGGTGAAACCGGATGGCAACACCAGGCTCCAATCTAATTTGGTAGAGTTTCCACAGCTGGATGCCCTTCCTAATGCCAACCACTCAGAGAGTGTAGTGGGTGCTTTTATGTGTCACCCGCACGAAAACGGCCACGCTCGAAATGGTGTCTTTTATGTGCCACCCGCACAAGAGCCAGTCCAGGGGCACTGGCAACGATCTCGCTCGAAAACCCTACAAAGGCCAGTCAGGCAATATATATATATATATATATATATATATATATATATATACATATATATATAATTTCAATATAGAGCAAATAGTTAATGAAAAAATAATTTGCGAAGATATCATTGACTTTGTTATTAACTAGTGTAACAATTTAAAAATGGTAATAACAGAATCAATAATATAGGTGATTGCAGGCATACTGAGGAAGGTTAGGCTATTATGTCAGTCCAGAAACTGGTCCAAATGAATGTATGCTGAGAGATTGTCTTAGCTCGTTTGCATTTGGACAATTGATTTCAATAGTTATCAGTATTTTGGCAATTTAAATAAGAGTTTTGACTGTTATTTCCAGCAGGTAGACATACTTAGTATATGTCCTTTGATTAATTTTAATCCTTCAGCTATGTATATATAGAACAAATAGTGGGGGATTATCAATCCGGGCAAAATACTTCGTAAGCTCTCTGTTGCACACCAGGCTCACGATATTCCTTAGATTAGTGAAGAACCCCAAGTAGTAATCTTTTGGTAGGGTCCAAGGTTGTGGTTCATCACAATTCTATATTGTAAATCCATGGATGGGCTCCAGACAAAATCGTTTTTATTCAGAGTGATATCTAAGAGACAAGTTTAAAATAATGGTCATTATATATTATTCTTTCATTAGAGTAAATTTGGCTTACAGCTGTTTCCAGTAGCCATTATTGGTACATTGCTGATAAGTTTATTTAGTCGGTCAATTGATCAACTGAGGTAAATTAACAAGCAGAGCACATGCTTGTTATTTCCAGAAATGGCTTTGACAAAAGTAGCATTAATTTTCTTAGGTCATTCAATTTTCTTTAATTGATCAATAGACCAATCAAGTAATGTACCTGTAATGACTACTGGAAACAGCTGTATGTCAAGTTTGCTCAAATAAAGGAATTATATGGAATGACCATTATTTTAAACTTGTTTTTTTATATATATATATATAATTAAAAACATGTAATTCCTACTAAATGTGTTTGTCCACTCACTTGTGTATATAAAGTTCAAATTTACAAAAGACGAAAACAAGTGTCGGAACAACACACAGGTATATTAGTTTAATGCTCAGAAAGAATGGGAAAGTTTTTTAGTTTTGGAGCCTATGCTCTTCAACAGAAAGGAATTTAGGGCAAAACACTGAATTATTTTGCTTTTAAATAAAGACTATCAAGTCTATATAAGGCAGTTTTGTGTCTGTTGTAAAAAATTTGGATTTTCTCTTCCCGTTTTTGATATAACTTTAAACAAACTTAATTTTGATGTTTTTTGAATGATGAAGTTAACAGAAAGAACATAAATGTTTGTAAAATAAAATATAAAGAAATAACGGGTTATTTCTCGATTAAAAAAAAAATCATTGTGCGAAATAGTTTATGTTTGATGAAATAAAGACTGAAATATAAAACCGGATCGAATTTAAAGTTATGTTCAATTCCTTGAAAGCTAGTTTATTCAGTTCAGAATGGTGTGTGATTGTGGTGGAAGCCTCTCGTAAGAAGCTCAACGAAGGAGCAGCAGTCAGATACGACTCCAGTATTATTGGCAGTCATGGTTTATAAGAGCTGACGACTTTTTCCCATGGTTGTCGACTGATTCGGACGATATGAGTGCAAGGAAAACAACGAAAGCGCTTCTCTGTCGACAATCGGATGGCAGAATATCAGTTTTATTTTCTTAACCATTTCTCAGACTTCTTCTTTCTTGGCTAAAAAGAAAAAAAGAAATCAACGATGGTTCGCGTGTTTAGGTGTTTCGGGTTCAAATCCCAGGTCGTTCTCCCCGTGGTTGACGAACCGATATCTTTATGCACATCAAGCGATTGTGTGTTCATTGCTACCGTAGCAGGTTCGTTGGAAGTGTTCCGTATCCAGGTTGGTAAAGGATGGAAGAATGTCTGTTCCATCAACACAGAAGGCTTGGTCCAGCAGTTGGCTTACAGCGAGAAAGGTAGGAGACAGAGAGAGAGAGAGAGAGAGAATTACGGCCATTGAGGTTCCTTCTTCTCTCGTTGTTCTTTCATGTGACGATTCTCAGTCGATAAATATATATATATTGATGATCTTCATTGTTATTGTCTTGATTAAAAATTAATAAGATGTTTGTAAAAGAGAAAAGAGCATGGATAGTATATAGGAATTCTTAAAATAATTTGCATTCCACAGAGAAGCCCGAGTGGAAACTGATGTCGTGTGTGTGTGTTTATTGTTAATTTCGGGTTTATTCTTGTTGCATTCAACAATTGAAAGAGAGAATGAAGAGGAGGAGAGGTTGTGTGTTGATGGAATTACAGCATGGTTCCAACATGTCAACGGGAAATGGTTTATGGCGGAGCCAGAGAAAACCGAAACCATTCTCTTAACAATAATAAATGGTTTGGGGGAATCATTAGTTATAGGAGAGAATAATAATAATAATAAAGAAGTGAAAAATATATTTTATGTATCGAGATAATTGTTTCTATTTGAATGAGATAAAAATCCGCCCATTTCTATTAAAATATAATTTCAGGTTCCGCCAAATAGCAAACACTGGTTTGGGATGTTGGCTTCACAGATATATTATCATTATTATCATTATTTCTAAAGAAACTATTAAATACTTATTATTAACAGCTAAATGAAACCGTTATCGGGATGATGCCTGCTTTCCTTTATTTTATATTCTCGGCATCTATTTTATGTTTACAAATCTTCGATGGTTTCTTTGTATCTTGTAAAAAAAAATCTATCGGACATTATCGGATAATATTGATGAGATTCTTGGTAACGAGCCAATTCTTAAAGGATCGGCTTCGAACTGGGCAAACAATATTTATCCGACAGAATGGTTTTTATTAAGGTTGTATGACTCAGTTGGATCTTCAATGTTATTTTATTCGATTTATTTAATAAATTTTATTGATGTTGGGATTAAAATGTTACCAAAAATTTACGAAAAGCCAAACAGCAACAAACAGAACATGGCCACAATTTACGGTTTAATTGAATTATTTCTCGAGTCACCTGTAGAAATAATAACTAAAAACGATGAATAAATATAAAATTTCAGTTTTATTTTATTAGTAGAAGAAACGGTCTTGTTCAGTGTTTCCAAAGTGGGTTTTAGGAAGTCTCAATGTTTCATGAAATAATTCTAGAATTCTTTGAGAGAAAGTGTCTGTCAATAAAAGAAAAAAACAACAAACCATTTGATAAAAAAGAAATAGTTTTTACCATTTACAAAATAAGTTAATATAAGTTACTATATTATAAATCTAAAATTATTTCAAAATGTAAATTATTATGCTTTCTTATAGAAATATATTCTCATTCTAAAACCATTTTTATTCTGTTGAATTTCTGGTAAAATTAATGCAGAGGTAATTTCCATAGAATGTGGGTTCGTGGTATCTGGAATATTGTCTGGATTCTGCAATGAGATAAGTTTAGGAACAACTGCTCTATGCCGTAGAACATGTAGTTGAAGAATTACTTTCTGTCCTGACTGGAAATTCTGATTTACTCGACTGATTAACTTTTATGGTTTTGGTGTTAATAAAGCAATGATCCCAATTGCTGATTCTGTTAATGAGACCCTTTCTTTTTTGATCTGTACAAAAGAAATTGTGATCTTGAATCTAATTTTCTTTTCCTTTTTTGAAAATTGTATTGTTTTTTTCTTTTCCAGATGATTATTTGGCTACTTTGGAAGTCAAACATTTCCGTCATGAGAATCTTACTTTCATAAAGACTTACCTTGATCTGAAAAAATGGGAAAATAAGAAGAATTTTTCAATAAGCTTACGTGTAGCTGAAAAATACCCCGTTATTATTCCTGGTCAGCCTGTCTTTGAAGTCCTTGAAATACCGCAGGAAGAAAAGGCAAATAGTTTAAGTGTTTGTTCTCACACTGGGACCCTTGCTGTTGCTTGTCACAAAAAAGTTAACCTTTATATGGTCCAAGAAAAATATTCTGCTGAATGTTCACGCTCTTACAAAGACATTGTTCATATTTTAATTATCAACTGGGGACACGTCGTTAGCAAAGTGGTCATCAATGAAAGTTTCATAGCCTTAATGTCCAACCGCTACGCTCATGTTCTCAAGTTGAATTTTTATAATGGCTTTCGAAAAGTGGGCCTTCATATGAGTAATCCAGCTTCACAGGCAAGCTCAGATGCGAACCAACCGAAGGCTTCAAGTTCCTGCTTTGAGTCAACAGAATTAATTGCAGGCGATTTCGAAAATACTTCCTCACCCCCATCTTTGTCGTCTAATGAATTACTCTTGCCCTCTGATAGCAGTTCTATTGTGAATATCAAAAACGATGAATCATATACCCAATGGGTTTTCAGCTCAGATCAACGTGGAAGTAGAAAGAAACGTAGGAGCTTTGGACAAGGAACTCGTAATATCGCTGAAATAGCTAATGTTGCAATAACTCCAGACACAATTTATCTTCCCAAACTCCATGGAAATAGTGGAATTAATGGCTCAACCAAATCGTTGCCTAAAGTTATGGTTCAAGTCAAAGGTAACTATTGTTTCTTCTTTCATAATTTTTACCATTAATAATTCTATATGAACATAATTATATTTTGTAAGATTCTTTTTCTAGTTTATCAAGAAGTTGATTCTGTTTTCTAGATTTTCTTCTTGAATCCAGAATGGTCTTAGTTACAAGCCCCATGACTAAGTTTATAAGGTATCCGTCCTCTTTCTGATCAATCAAGAATTCAAACCAGCAATGGGTTCCTTGGTATTTCTGGCAGGAACACTTTATTTCCCATTGTCTTACTTCATCTATTTGTCAGGAATAGTTCCCAGATTTATCATGGAATGTTATTGTGATAGACTGGAATGCTATCCAGGGGCAGATTTATCTCTCATTTTCTTCTTGCCATAAAATTAGAGCTGAACCTCAATCCTTGCAAACTGTTCAGCTTGTCAAGGGCTCTTCCATTCCCCTTTTACAAAATTTAATCCTTTTCTGTCAAGTAGCTCAGTTTTTGTATTTCTCATCTTTTAGAATCATTTCCACTCTCTCTCTCCTCTTTTACTCAAATTTCTCTAATTTCTTTTTAGATTTTTATCTCTTATTTTCCATTTTTCTATTTTTCCAGTTTTTTGGATTCTTCTGTTTCTAATGTTCTAAATTTATTTTTGTCCTTTATGTTCATTTCTGCTTTTTTATGTCTATCTATTCATTCCAGCAGATTCAAATGTAATCCTATTGTTTACCCTCAGAAAACACTGCCTCCCATTGTCTCCTTACGCTGGGGAATCTTGTGTGTTATGAACACACATCATACAAAGGGAGGAGATGTTCTGATGGCGAAAACCAACATTAATCAGATATTCATGTTTGAATTTTTACCAGGATGTTCTAAGAATGAATAGAAACATCATTGTTTGGATTCTCACTGTTCTGTGTGTACCCCATGAATTATTATGTTTGGCAGAGATCAACAAATAATTTGTTTGCTGAATTCTATGAACAAGACCTTGTCCTTTTGTGTTAGATTCATTTGCCTGGGAGGATAACTTTGACTGAGGAGACGTACAATAAGGTTGAAACACTAGGGAATTGCATGTTATTTAAAGAGAAGAAATGTTCTCTGATGACAAAAATCAACATTAAATAATAATAATAATAATAATAATGGTGCTCAGGTGCACAATAACTTACCAAAGGTACATATACAGTACATAGAATTATGTACAAAAGTCAGGAGAGTGAACTGTGCACGAGTCATGATATACATGTGTGCATGGAGGTGGGTGGATATCAGGTGTAGTGTTGGTGAATATCAGGGAGCATGGAGGTTTTAAAGGATGCAATGTCTTGGCAACTAACAACTGATGCAGGTAGTTTGTTCCATGCTTCAGCAACTCTGAGTGTGAAAAAATGTTTCTGAAAGTCATGGGAGCTGTGCTGTTTCCTGACTTTGTAGGCATGCCCACATGTGTTAGAGACACATGGAGCTCAAAAAGGTGCTCAAGGTGATTGTTGGCACGATGGTTAATAATTTTGTGGGTGTTTACCAAGTCAGTTGCCAGGCGTTGGAGCTTCAATGTATCCATGCCCAGAGTATGGTAGATGCCTAATGGAAGGTATTTGTTTGAATTGGCCAGGATGTGTTAAGAATAAGTTGATACATCATTGTTTGGATTCTTACTGTATCAGGTGCACCTCATGAATTATCAGGTATTAACTTATAATGTATAATGATAATCTACTTGCTGTGATATGTGTTTTAGTGTTAAGCTTTCAGCAAACTTGATAATCGATCAGAATCAAAGACCTGGCCAAAACCTCATGAAACAGGGTCCTGAATGTCTTAACGTTCCTTAAAAATAGTTTTTCTAAAATTATACAAAACAAATAAAATGTGTACAAAATGGTGAAACACCAGCTTCTGGGTGTGGGTGACACCTCACTGCTAGCCTTTCATGGAATCTCTTCTTGCTTGCAGTTATTATTTAACCCCAGGTCAGTTTACTTCCTTCTCTACTTAACTGCGGTATGGGTATTAATGTTTTTTTTTTGACACTTTTACTTGTTTCAGTCACTGGTATGTGACCATACTGGAGCACCACCTTGTAGGATTTAGTCAAACAAATTGACCTTGCTACTTCCTTTTTTAAATCAAGTATTTTAGTTTGTCAATCTCTTTTGCCAAGCCATTAGGTTAAGAAGATGTAAACAAACCAATGTTGGTTTGTTTACATCTAAAGTGGTAAGGGGACTAGGACAATCTCTCTCTCTCTCTCTCTGTCACATATGCATGTCTCACAGTTTCTGTCTACCAAATTCACTGATAAAGCACTGGTTGACCCTGAGCTCTAAAAAATACTTCTCTATGGTGCAGTGGGACTGAACCAAAACCATCTGGATATAAAGTAAGCCTCTTAACCACACAGCCATGGCCCTGCCTCCGCTATTGAAATTCTCGTCATATCCAGGGCAGATATTTATATCTTATCTCTTCAATTCCTCAGAAATTGAACTTTAGCATGCTAATTATTGGTCTTTCTCGTTATAGATAAACTTTTAATTAAACAGCTTTGATGTGAGTAAACAACAGCACAAACAGGACAGGGAAACAAATTATTCTTTTATTAATTAAAGAGGAAGTGAATAATTTTTGAATTTGAAACAATTAATTGGTGCATGCATGGCTGTGTAGTTAAGCAGTTTGCTTTCCAACCATATGGTTTAAGGTTCAGTCCTACTGTGTGGCACCTTGGGCTAGTCTTCTGCTGTACCCCTGGGCTGACGAAGCCTTGTCAATAGATTTGGTAGACAGAAACTGAAAGGAGCCTGTTATGTGTGTATGAAGGCGCATGGCTCAGTTGTTAGGGCGTTGAGCTTACAATTGTGAGGTTGTGAGTTCAATACCCGGACTGGACTGTGTGTTGTGTTCTTAAGCAAGACACTTTATTTCACGTTGCTCCAGTTCACTCAACTGTAGAAATCAGTTGTGACATAACAGGTGCCAAGCTGTATCGGGCCCCTTTGCCTTTCCGTTGGATAACACTGGTGGTGTGAAGAGGGGAGGCTGGTTTGCATGGGCAACTGCTGGCCTTCTATAAACAACCTTGCCTGGACTTGTACCTGGGAGGATAACTTTCTAGGTGCAACCCCACGGTCAGGCATGACTGAAGGGGGTCTCAGCATATATATATATATATATATATATATATATATATACATACATACATACAAGGGGGTGTTGAAAAGTTCCTGGCTTTGGGTAACAGAAAATACAGGAGGATCAGTTAATTATGATTTTATTCAATATATTCCCCTCTCAGATTCACACACTTATTGCAACGGTACTTAAGTTTTTCCAAGTCCTGTAAAAGAACATGGAAGGTTGGGCCTCCAACCAGGACTTTCATAATACCCTTAAAGCCAGGAATGTGTGTGTGTGTGTATATATATATACATATTGGGCCTCACGGAAGCAAAGTGGCTGAGTTCCTTTTGAGCATTGAGTCTCATGGAAGCAAAGTGACTGAGTTACTTTTGAATGTTGGGCCTCATGGAAGCAATGACCAAGACCTTTGGCATTATGTCATGCTTGAGAAGAAGACCCATCAAGCCAAGTGAAATTGTAGTCTTTGCAGATACTGGTGTCATGCAAATGGCACCCATGCCAGTGGCACATAAAAGCACCCATTACACTCTCAAAGTGGTTGGCATTAGGAAGGGCATCCAGCCATAGAAATCATGCCAAATCAGTGGAGTCTGTTGCAGCTCCCCAGTTTACCAGCCCTGGTCAAACTGGCCAACCCATGCCAGTATGGACAATGGACGTTAAATGATGATGATTGATGTGTGTGTGTATGTGTGTTAATGTCCCTGTATCTCAGCATTGCATGATAATTGTAAATGAGCATCTTCAATAGAAACACGTTTGACTATGGGTAAATATTAGCTTCCTTGAAAACAGTTACGGGTTGGTGATGGGAAGAGCATCCAGATGTGGAATATAAACTCTGACTACTTCAATAAACTCTGTCTGACTCATGCAAACATTGAAAAGTGGTCATTAAAATGATGATGATGATGAAGTAAAGTATTTCTGTATGAAAGTGTCACTGTCTTTTTTTCACTTGTAATAATAAATTAAGATTTTATTATAAATCAATTATGAATTATCATATTTTTAACTCATAATAATCAATAGCCTAATTATTTATTATTAGGAAAGTAAAGTTAAATCTAGAATTTCACAGATTGTTCAAGGGATAAACAAGGACAGAAAGCAAAAATTAAGAAGGAAAAAAACCAAAGATTCTTCCTTCTTTTTTGTTCATTTTTTTATGTGTATTTTATTTTGTGTTTCATGCCAGCATGAGTGCATCATCATCATCATCATCATCATCGTTATTTAATGTCTGCTTTAGATGCTGGCATGGGTTGGATGGTTTGACTGAGGACTAGCAAGCCAGGAGGCTGCAGCAGGGTCCAATCTGATCTGGCAAAATGTCTACAGTTGGATGCCCTTCCTAACGCCAACCACTCAGCAGAGTGCCGTGGGTGCTTCAAGAATATATTATTGAAGTATTGTTCCCTAACCAGATCCTCTTCCTGTCACTAAACTTTACTGATTTTTCAAGTCAAGGGATCTCTCATTTGACAGGGCTTTAAAGAAATGGAATGAGTGGACGATTTGTTGATGAAAGAAATGGCAACATTTGACATTCTTCCTAGTTTGTCACTTTGAAAGAGTGCAGATATAAACAGACACATGAACATGCATATATACATATATAAACATATGTGTGTGTGTATGTATGTATATATATATATATAAATATCATCATTGACATTTAATGTTCGTTTTCCATGCTGGCATGGGTTGGCTGGCTTGGCAGGAACTGGGGTTGCACCAGGTTCCATAGTCTGTTTTGGCTTCATATCTATAACTGGGTGCCTTTCTTAATGCCAACCACTCCACAGAATGGTTTTTACCTGGCATTGGCATCCACACCAATTCTTTTTATATAGCATCTTGGTTTGAGGATATCAATTCTGTTGTGGTGAGCAGGTCTTCTTGGGTACAGCAATGCACCACATATCTCAATGTTTTGTCATCTCCTTCGAAAGGCTCAGCATTTTGAGATCGGCCTTCAGTACTTTGTTCCATGTCTTCCTGGGTCTCCCCCTTCCACGGCTCCCTCCATCTCAAGTGATTGGCACTTCTTTATGCAAATGTTCCCATTCACCCATATCACATGACCAAACCAACCCAGTCTCCTCTCTTGCACACTGCATATAATTCCTCTTATGCTCAACTTTCAGTGCACCAATACTCTGTTGCACATGCACATTAACAGTGCACATCCGGTGGAGCATACCAGCTTCATTCCTCTCCAGCCTTTACATGTCCTCCACGTTCTGGGTTCATGTCTCACTACCATGCAGCATCACAGTTCATATACATACATCTTGTAAAAGTCAAAGACTTCTCCATTTTACCGAAACATTAAACTTATACACCTGCTTGTTGTTCCTACACCTGTCTTCGTCTTTTGCTTTCTGTAAATTTTAACATATATATATATATATGTATATATATATATATATATATATATATATATATATGAGCAGAACCCTTCATTTCACATTGCGCTCTAGTCCACTTCGCTGGTGAAAATGAGTAACCCTGTGAGGGACTGGTGTCCCATCCAGGGAGGAATATATTCACACCAGAGAAACTGAGGAAACTGGCCCTGTGCTCCTTACAGAATAATGTGGATTAACCAAAATCAATTATACTATTAATTCCATTACATGACTGACACCTCATGTTATTGACTTTGGTGGGATATGAACTCAGAATGGAAAAAACTATAACCAAATACCACAAGGTATTTGCTTTAATGCTGTAATAATTCTGTCACTCCAACAATGACAGAGTTATGATAATGGTTTCAAATCTAGGCTTTGATCATATTGGGGCTATGCCACACTAGGACTGACCCCAAGACCACATGCTCAGGAAGCAAGCTTCTTAATGGTTTCTAATTTAGATCCCAGACCTAAATTAGTTTTGAAGGAAGAGCTCATCATTACCCCATTGACCCCAGCACTTGACTGGTACTTTATTTTATCAACCCCCATCCTTCACAGAGAGATGAAAGGCAAAATGTTGGATTTGAACACAGAATATAGAACCAGAAGAAATGCAACATTTCTTTGTTCTGCACTCTAACAATTCTGCCAGCTCACCACCTTAATAATAATAATAATAATAATAATAATAATAATAATAATGGCTGCCCAGTCCTGGCTAAGAAGGAATATATTCACAGACACGACAGAGTTGGGACCTATATACATTGGGAGCTATGCCAACACTATGGAATAGCAACAGAAAAAAGATGGTATAGGTACATGCCAGAAAAGGTCACAGAAAACGAGAAAGCAACCATACTCTGGGATATGCCAATACACACAGATAGAGAAATTAAGGCCAATATGCCAGATATAGTTATCAGAGATCATCAAGAAAAAAATTGCTTTCTAATTGCTGTATCAATACCAACAGATGACAACATTTCTCTAAAAAAAATGGAGAAACTTTCAAAATACAAAGACCTGGAAATAGAGGTAACTTGAATGTCGAGTCTAAAACTAGAAACAATTCCTATCATAGCCACATTAGGTACGGTAAAAAAATATTCAAACAAATACATAAGAAAAACACCAGGACTAACAAGTATATATAACGTACAAAAAATAACACTACTAGGCACTGCACACATCCAACAAAAAACGCTTTCAATACAGTAACCATAAGAGCACCACAGCAAACCACAGCACATACCCAAGGCACACAGAGCTGTGCTCGGTAGTGAAGTGAAAGCATGTGATAAAAATAAGACTTCTGAATGATAATAATAATAATAATTTGTTGTCACCAAACCTCAAGATAAAATGCCTGCTAACTAAATGATCGTGTAATAGGTAATAATAACAAAAATGCAAATTATTTCAAGTGTAGGTACGAGACTGAAATTTGGTGGAAGGGTTCTTAAAATAGAAATATTTGAGACTTTGATCTTCTGATTCATTTGTATGACTTATCACCTGTTAATCATCTGGAGTTAATTAGATCAGCCATTAAGTGCAACAGGATCTTGGCGGGGGGGGGGGGGGGAAGTGTTTGTGTTGTACAAAAATTGGAAGAAACTATTGTGATTATGAAATATCAACTCTGTTCACTGACTAATCAATAAAAGGTTTAATATTTATTTATTCAATCTTTTCTTCTTTTGCAGATCAAAGTGTTTTTGTAAATGGAAAAATTAAAGCTGACACATTACTTTATAAGATTGGTTTACCTGATATTTCATGGAGACATATGCAGTTGCTATGTATATACTCAGGTAAGTATCAATAATTACGTTGGTCAGGTGGTGGTGAGCTGGCCGAGAACGTTAGCAGGCCGGGCGAAATGCTTAGCAGTATTTCTTCTGCCGTTACGTTCTGAGTTCAAATTCTGCCAAGGTTGACTTTGCCTTTCATTCTTTTGGGGACGATAAATTAAGTACCAGTCATGTACTGGGGTCGATCTAATCGACTGGCCCCCTCCCCCAAAATTTCGTGCCTTGTGCCTAGAGTAGAAAACAATAATTATGTTGCTTGGGCACTTTCCCGTCTCCCTGATTATCTCCCTTTGTTTATGAAATGCAAAATCCTGATACACCACCAAAACACCAAACAAAAAACAACAACATGCAGACATAGCACTGCTGTTTAGAAGCTTGCTTCCTGACCGTGTGGTCTTCGGATCAGTCCTACTGCATGCCATTTTGTGCACGGGTCATTCTTGCATAGAACCAATACGATCAAAGCCTTGTCGTGATTTTGGTATATATAAAAAGTGGGGGCATGTGGTTGAGTGGTTAGGAGCGTTGGACTCATGATTGTAAGATTATGGTTTCGATTCCTGGACCAGGCGATGCATTGTATCCTTGAGCAAAACACTTCATTTCACGTTGCTCCAGTCTACTCAACTGGCAAAAATGAGTAATTCTGCAATGGACCTGTGTCCCATCCAGGTGCGGAAGATATATGCCATGGGAACCGGGAAACTGGCCCTTATGAGCCTGGCATGGCTCGAGAAGTGGACATCTTTTTAATATAAAAGTAGATAAGAAGGAAAACAAAGAATTTGAACCTTCAGACTTTCTTCTTTAGAAGTGTGTGTGTGTGTGTGCAGCCTCCACAGTCTCTCTCCTGCACAAATTCATGTAGTTCCTCCCCTCAACCATTCTCATTGAATAAGACCCACTTACACCTCTTCTAATCTTCATAATCCCATTCTCAATACGCCTAATTTTTAGGAATGTCCAGAAAGCTCTTGCATCTTTCCTAATGAGATGCCTGCTAATAAACTTGATACTGAATTGGCTAATGAGGACAAATTCAAACATTTAGTCAGTTGGGGTGTGCTTGGACCCCACCACCTGAAACCCTAAATCCAGCACCTCTTCATGGATGAGTAGGAATGCTACACAAAGGCAGGTAATCTGGTTCCATCCATTTGTTTCCCCCAGTCTTTTCAAAGTAGGTGACCAAAATTATTGGCAGTTACACACACTTTTCTCTCTCTCTCTCTCTCTCTCTATTTCTCTCCCTTTCTCTCGTGTATATATATATATACATGGTTAAAAAAGTTTGCTTTCCTACCATATGTGTTATGTGTGTGTGTGTATATGTATGCATACATATATATATATATATGTATATATATATATATATACACACACACACACACACACACACACACACACATATATATATATATATATATACATATATATATATATATATATATATATATATATATATATATATATAAAGAAAAGAGAGATAGTCAGGATTTGGATAAAAACTATTTGCTAACTGCTTTTGTCCCTTTTAAGGATTCATTATGAATGATGATGACTCCCTAAGAGGGACAAAAATGAATAGATTTTTAATCCGAATCCTGACTACTTCCTTTTTCTTAATATATAAAATCTATATAACACTTCAAGCAAGATATATATATATATATATCATCACCATTGTCATTTAACGTCCGCTTTCCATGCTGGCATGGGTTGGACAGTTTGACTGAGGACTGGTGAAACCAAATGGCTGTACCAGGCTCCAGTCTGATCCGGCAAAGTTTCTACAGCTGGATGCCCTTCCGAGAGTGTAGTAGGTGCTTTTTATGCTCGAATGGTGCCTTTTATGTGCCTCAGGTGGCACTAGCATTGGTCACGCTTGAATATATAAAGCATAAAGTCAGGCGATATGAGAGATGAAGACTTATTTATTTCACCATGTGACTTCCAGAGAATTACAGCCATTTCACAACCATCTTCATGTAGCATTTATTTCAGTTTACAAAGAATTCTGCATCCCTTCTAATGTAAAGTCTTTCTATAATGAACTGTAAAAATTATCTTTGCAATGCTAGTTCTTTTTTTTTTTCTGCCCCCCAGCATCAGGACAAGGAACACCAAGTCAGTGTGACTCAGATTTTCCCCTACAATCCATTAAATGTGACCCCAAAATGGAAATGTTCTGTTACCTTGGTAATTCTCACGAAGGTCAGCTTTATTCTTTGTCTCCGCCCGCAGTTCAGATGCTTTCCTCCTACAAATATTCTTCTCCTGCTCTTCAGGTAAGCCAAAATTCTTTGCATTTCAAACTTTGTTTTAACAATTTCTTTTGGCTGTGCGGTTAGGAAGCTTGCTTCCTAATCATGTGGTTTGGGTTCAGTTCCACTGCACAACATCTTGGACAAATGTCTTCTGTCCTGAGTCTTTTGAATGGATTTTTTTTTTATGGAAATTGAAAGATGTCTATTGTATGTGTTGTATCATCATCATCATCATCATTTAATGTCTCTTTTCCATGCTGGCATGGGTTGGATGGTTTGACAGGAGGTGATAAGCTGGAGGGCTGCACCAGTTATCTGTTTTGGCATGGTTTCTACAACTGGATTCTCTTCCTAATGCCAACCACTTTACAGAGTGTATTGAGTGCTTTTAACATGGTGCTGGCTGAGGTGCTTTATATGTGGTGCTGGCACCATGTTTTTTTTATTTACATGGATTCAGCATGGGTACTTTTTTCTTTTATACGGCACTGATATATATAGATATAAACTGTGTGTTCATGCACAGCCTTGTCTTCACATCACGTGATGGTTGTACAGAAGCATCACACCAGCATACAAGTAACGTTGCTCATTCCCAGTTCTCTGTGGAAAACATGCAATTCCACGAGGAAATATTACCTTGATTAGAAATATTGCATTTCTTGGTTGAAGGCTGGAGATAAGAAGAGCATCCTGCTGTAGAAATTCTTCAATGAATTCCATCCAGTCTATGCAATCATGAGAAAGTGAACATTAAAATTACAGTGAAAAATGCAATGGTGATTTCTCATGGTTTGGAAAGATCCAAGAATTGATATTCACCTGGAATCTCTTAACAGAGTTTAACTGTTTTCTTTCTAAGCAGACGAGAATAAATGAAAATAATTTTTCTCAGTGTAATCTTGTGTGTTTCCACATTTTCTCAGTTCTCAATCTGCAGCCATAGATTAGAAAGAGTTAACTAATCTAGATAATCCACATAGGGGCTGGCTTGACTATGTGGTTAAGAAGCTCTCTTTGCAATCAAATAGTTTTGGGTTCAGTCCCACTGTGTGACACCTTCCACACAGGATTGAAAAATACAAACTAATTCAGTAAACTTCATCTCTAGAAAATGATACAGTTAAATATTTTTAACCCTTTCCATACCAACACCTTGTTCTGTTTACAGATGACCCCTTGTTCACAGCATTTCCTCTAAGCTGTATGGTTGTGCTGGTTACTACACTTGCTGTTAAGATATAAACTTTCTAGTTTAGAGTAATCTAAAAACTTTCCATTAAAATTTGATGTTGATTCTTGTTCTAAACACCAGCTTAATTAATACTGACAAAGTTATTTCATTAAATTCTTCATTATTTTTGAAATTATTTGAAAGAAAGGCTGTGTATTTCCCCAGAAATTCTGTATCCCTGGGCCGACTAAAGGCTTTGTTAGTGAATCTGTTAGATAGAAGCCTATTATATACCATGTGTGTGTGTGTGTGTGTGTGTGTGTGTGTGTGTGTGTGTATGTATGTTCTTACAAGTATTAAATCTGCCTATGCAATAAATAACAAACCTTAGGATATTTCACAAGTAATCTTTAAACTCGTTATTGTGTCCACAATAATTGAATAATGGAACTAAGAGGAGGAGATTGTTCATTTTGTTTTCTCTTTGACAGGCAGTCACAAGTCCGACAATGTTGTTTGTTGTCACAGACACAGGAGTAGAGACCTACACCTCTAGAGGAGCAGCTTTTTCTCTCTACCGAAGAAACCACTATGATAATATCCAGAAGGTAATTTTAGCAAAAGTACTTCACTCTGCTGCTTTGTCCCTTTTTTCCAAACGTTTCCTTTCTGTCTGTTTGAATCAAATTATTTCCTCATTTGTTCTTCTGAATCTTTCTAAGTTAATTGCAAAATAACTTTGACCTTCATAAATATCCACATTAATGTGCCAAAAAACACTGATATTATTTATCATTTGAGACCAGGAAATTTAATCAAACTGGTTGGTGCTTGGAAGGGCATCAGACCATGCCAAGAGTGGCACTGGAGCTTGACACTGTCCTGCAGCTCAAACATCCTGTCAAACCATCCAACCCATGCCAGCAGGGAAATGATGATGATGACGACTACGACAGCGCGCGCGTCTGGCCCCTGATCATTGTCTTATCTATCTCTCCCCTTCACAACTCTACCCACCCATATATAAAATGGGGGGGAGGGGTAGCACTGCATCTCCTACTTAACCCCTCCTCCTCCTCCTCATCCCTCCTCACTATCCTTGACTCTCTCTCTCACTAATCCCCTGCCACTACCTCTCCTTTCCCTTCCTATTACCCTCTTCCATCTTGCCCTTTCACATACTTTAGTCCCCACCCCATATATAACCCTCCCCACTGCCTTGTTCCTTTCTGACCCTCACTAACATTACTTTTCCCTTTCTTCTCCATTCCCCATTTCCCTCAAAGTGTCCCTACCCTTTCTCAACAAGAAACTTATAAGAACTGTCTTTGACCCTAACAAATGGATCACCCATACTGACATAGCAAACAGGCTGATTTGTCCCATCACTGGGTCCAGTTACTCATCCCGTTATTAGGACCACATATATATATATATATATATATATATATATATATATATATATATATATATTTTGTATGTGTAATGTAATAGTTTAGAAGAAAACGCCATTGGTTTCATATATAGTGTGAACTTGACGTCTCTTCAGCTTCTCTAAACGATAACCGTTCTCTGCAAGGAATGTTTTTTTAAACACAAGAACGCTGGTGATAGTTCAAGAAATATTCCTCTTAAAAAATTATGGCCGGACGAGTTGTCTTCCTTTGCTTGATAGCTAGGTTTTCCAATTTTGAAGTAAAAATTTCTGAAAATGTGGCCAACTCCCCACAGCTTCCAGCCTGGTGTTCAGGTCGCCTCCTCCTGGCTCATGTGAGTTCATGAGGATTATATATCTTTCTGCCATACACAATTTACACAGTCTTGTTCCATTGTGATAGAGTCCACAAGCTTCCAGTAATTTCCACCTGATGCTAAAGGGGATATGATCGTCCTTTAGGCACCATACGTATGCTGTCAGTGTCATTGTGTTGTGTCTCTGCAGGACCCTGAAAGAAGACCTGTGGTTGTTCAGGCGAATTTTAAATTTAGATTCACAAAATCTGACATAAATTTTAATGTGTGTCCCTGTGTTGGCATTGATGTTACTGATATTTGTGCTGCTTCTATTTGAGGCTACATTTGCTTGGGACACTGTAGCCTTGGTGTTACATCGGATATCCACTGGGCATTCATTTCTAATCCTGCATGAACAACCTGCCTCTGCCTGTGGTTCAGGAGTGCTAAGTAATGTTTTCTTAACATTGGCTGCACAACTGAAAGAGATTCTTAAATTATGTCTGTTAAAGATCTTTCTATATTCTTATTTTTAATTGTATTTTAATAATTAATTACATAATTTGGGCCTCAAAGAGGCAATGACAAAAGACCAAGATCTCTGGAGATATGTTGTGATTGAGAAGACCAGGCAAGGAAAGTGAGATCACAGCCGTAGCCTACACCAGTGTCACATAACCAGTCCATTAAAAAAAGTACCTTTGAATCATCGGGTAACATTCCATGATTGAGGGGACCTATTGAGCCAAGTATATCAAAATTTAAATCAAATGGAAATTGTAGTTGTAGCTGTTACCAGTGCTGGTGGCACATGGTAAGCACCATTCATTCATGCATCGGTTGCTGCCAGAGCCACCTGACTGGCTCCCCCATGATGGTGGCACGTAAAAAGCACCATCCAAATGTGGCTGATGCCAGTACTGCCTGACTGGCTCCCATGCAAGTGGCATGTAAAAATCCCCCACTACACTCTCAGAGTGGCTGGCGTTGGGAAGGGTGTCCATCTGTAGAAACCTTGCCAGATCAGATTGGAGCCTGGTGCAGCCTTCTGGTTTGCCAGCCCTCAGTCAAACTGTCCAACCCATGCCAGCATGGAAAATGGATATTAAAAATTGATGATGATGATGATTGTTG
This sequence comes from Octopus bimaculoides, assembly GCF_046866305.1. NCBI lineage: Eukaryota > Metazoa > Mollusca > Cephalopoda > Octopoda > Octopodidae > Octopus > Octopus bimaculoides. The sequence goes on along the minus strand of NC_142930.1, from coordinate 2,012,727 downwards.
ACAAAAATATCGTTTCTTTTTCTAGGCCATTCCTCCAGTTGACTTAGAACCTTGTCTCTGTGGAATACAACCGTTTTTTAATGCTTCTGAAATCTCTGTAATAAGTTCTCCCAAAGGCACCATGATGGATTCTCATGTTATTCTTTTATCAAAAGTAACAGAACTGAAGTAAGTGTCTCGTTTCTCATTTCTTTTCTTCTCTTTAACTCCTTACTTACCAGATTTCTGTTGAGATATTCTAACTTTGTTGTGATTGATTTTTCAAATAATGAAGAATTTAATTCAATAGTTTTCTCATTATTAAGCTGGAGTTTGAAACAGAAATCAACATAAAATTTCAATGGAAGTTTTTAGTTTACTTCTCTTTAAAAACTGAGCTTTGTATCAAAGAACCTGAAGTGGCATCAAAAGGATTAAAGTACATCATATAAACAACTTGATTAAAGTACATCATATAAACAATTTGATTAAAGTACATCATATAAACAATTTGATTAAAGTACATCATATAAACAATTTGATGACCAATTTTAAAGAAATTTTTATCAAATTATTGAATATTTGTTATAAAAAAAAACATTTCCACCACTTTACTCTGCTGGGATGTTTTAATGATTTTTTTTTTTTTTGCTCAAATTTGAAAATTTGGATATTTTTGGAACAAGTGGTTCTACAACTTGTATGCCTTTACTACCACCACTACTACTACTAATAATAATAATGGGGTTTCAAGTTTTGCCACAAGGGCAGCCATTTTTAGGGAGGGGATGAGTCGATTACATCAACCCCAGTATTCATCTGGTACTTGTTTTATCAACCCTGAAAGGATGAGAGGCAAAGTCGACCTTGGTGGAATTTGAACTCGGATCAGAGTGATGGGCGAAATACCACTGAGCATTTCGTCTAGCGTGCTAATGATTCTGCCTGCTCGTCACCTTTATAATAATAATAATAATAATAATAATAATAATCACTCAATCTGTGCCTTGGTTAGCTCTGACTAAACGGAACCCCCCTCCTCCCAAGTGGATGTTAATCATTGACGATGAGTCTACCCCAAAGGGTCTTATCAATTGGGTCATTATTTTAAAGACAGTTGGGTGTAGTTTAGAAAGAATATGGCTGCTATTTTTAGCAAATCAAAAACCATGTAAAGTTCCTACAACTGTGTAAGTAAGAAAGGCCCCTATTTTCAGTGCAACAATTTACAGCAAACAGAGGAATGTACCTTGCTTTGCACTCCACTAGATGGCTATAGTTGTCCAGTATTTAAGAAATCATTTGATTTTTATAATCTTATAACTACAAGTTTAAAGTGCAATGCATTATTGTAATGTATCATTGTATTACAGTTCTATATTTAAGAGAACCCCGGTTCGAAATTTCCCCAAGACACCCGATGAAGGCTGGAGGGTATTAGCCAAAACGTGTTAACAACAAACAAGATGAGGACAAATATCTGTCAAATGTAAATAATGTATAATTGTATTGTTATTAATTCAAATAACCAATATTGAATATTGGTGTTGAGAAAAGGGTCTGTAATGTCTTCTTCGTTTCTCAACCGACTTCTAAAATCTAATGTTTTCAATTCTAAAATAACTTCTTCCCAGGTCATCCTTGGTCAATTTCTTCAGCTATATGATTTCCCCCCCATACTGCTGACCCCTACAACTGACATTTTCCCACACTGCAAACCCCTGTAGCTTACCCTATAAATCCATGCCCTCTGGCTCAGTTTTCATCAAATCAGTTGGACAATTTTTTCCTCATTTTCTGTTCCTAAATCTGTTTTTTTTTCCCCTTCTCCAGTGACACAATGTGGAGTTTGTATGCTCTGGAACCATATAGTGCAATGGATACTTACAAAGATTTGGTAAGTGACTTTTGAGAATTTTTGCTTAAGATTGAAGCTCAATGCAAGGAAATAAAAGAGAAAATTAAACAGTATTAACCCTACTAACCACTAGTTTTAATCCTTTCCGTTTAGATTATTTGAAAATATCATAAGTACACCTTATTCAATGATTGGTGCTTGAGGATGTTGGATAGAATAAGAAAAAATTGAAAGAAGAGGTTTAAAAAATGTAATGTAAAAGGGGGAATTTTAGTGTTGAAGGGGTTTTAGTCTTGTGAACAGCATATTGACCTCACTTGTGCCATGGAAAATAGCACCAAATACACTTTGTAAAGTGGTTGGTTTTAGGAAACTGTACTTTCTTCAGATTCATGTATTCTAAGCATTGTAGACTACAATTTTGCCAAATAAATAAATAGAAGGGACAGACCTTCCTCCACTTTCCAAAAGTTTTCAGTTTTGACTTGACTTTGTTTCAGATTCGTCTGAGATTGTGATTCTTCAAAAAACATGCATATTTGTTTGAAAACCATTTTGATATAACCTCTCCCGAGACCATCCTTTGGTTCTATGATACAATCTTCCTGTTTGAAAGTAATCTAAATTAAATTAAAAGTTAATTTAGGAAGGGCATCCAGCTGTAGAAACAGATTGGAGCTTGGTGCAGTCTTCTGGCTCACCAGTCCTCAGTCAAACCGTCCAATTCATGCCAGCATGCAAAGCGGACGTTAAACGACGACGATAATGATCCCAAGCACTAGCTTAATTATGGTAAACTTATTTTACTAATTTCTTTGTCATTTTCAAAATTAATTGGAATAAAGGCAATGGATTTCAACAGAAATATAGTACCAAAAGGGGTTAATAAGTATTCCTTCAATTCCTTGAGGCAACCACCGCTTTGAACTATGTCTTTTATTGAAAGAATGAATAACCTACACCATATTATTCCTTTCAATCTTTTTTCTGATCATTTCCAGGATTATTTGAACTTCTTCAACAAAACCAATTGCTAAAGTGGCTGATATGAAAATATAATACAGTATTTTTATCAATAATAATGATAATAATGAGTTTTACTTTTATTATTATAATTATTATTAATTGTTATTTTTGATTAACTGTAATTCCTTGCAGAATGTCATTTGATGATTTGAAAATCTTATCCCCACCCAAAAATTATTCTTTTTTGTTTGTTTTTCTATGATTTATCAGATGTGGGTAAGTAAATTCATTTGACAGACATTTCCTCTGTTGTCACCTTGCTCAGCATGTAACATGTGCTTGACTTATTATTTCTTTTGTGTTTCCGTCTGGTTTTTCTTGCTGTGTCTCTTTTCGTGTTTCTTTTTTCAAGCAATGCCGTAGTCAGTCCAGTTTCTTCTTGTAAGTCATTGCATTTTGACTTGTTATCATGTTTTTATTTCCATTACTTGGCTTGATGATCACTATCCCACCTCCGGGTCCTTGGGTACCCTCTCTTGCAAGCATTCAGGCCAAGACACTTCACCTCCTCCTACTTCTTACAAATGCCCTGAAAAGGATCCTCCTCATCAGAGTCATTAATTAGAAATTTCTTTATTAGTCTCCCCCCCCCCCATCCCACTTAATAAAATACTGAACTTCCATAAAATTTATCTTTCTATATCATAGTAACCCAAGAACATGAAACATTTTTTAAGCATTCAAATATAAGACAAATCCTCTTTATGTCAAGAAGTAAAACAAAAAAAGAAATAAACAAAGTAAATCACAGATTTTGTTGATATTTCCATAAATTGCTTCCCATTTCAATCATTGGTAATTTCAAAGAAAGAAGCAAATCAAAAGGCCAATTGGAATTGAGTAAGAAAGTTTTGAAGAATCCAGTCAATAATTACATCATCCTCTACCTTCGATTAACTGGGTTCATACCACTGGCCCCCTTGCACTTATTTCTATTTGCACATTTCTTGCATGTAGGCATGTCATTTTATCTACCTAATGTGTGAATGTAATGTATGTGTGTGTGTTTATGTAATGTGTGTTTGTGTCATGTGTGAATGTAATACGTATGTGTGTGTGTGTGTTTGTGTCATGTGTGAATGTAATACGTGTGTGTTTGTGCATTGTGGTTGCATGCATAAAATGCATTCCCCTAATCATTCTCCCTGTCCATCCTTCATCTTCACCCACATTTCACCACTTCCACCCCTCACCTCCCAAATTCTCTCTCCTTCTCCACCACCATACACCTGTTCCTCCCACACTCATGCAACACCTACACACCCAAACGCCCCTTTTTTCCTATCCACACTTCCTTCTCACATCATACCTTCAGCCCTGACAATCACCCAAACCCCTCATCACCAATATTTTTATCTCTTCCCAGTTCTGCCCCTATCACTCTCACCTTTTCTTTCAAAATTTAAGTGTCATGTAGATCTTCTGCAGCAAGAAAAACCTGTTCTGCTCTGGCCCCTTCCTTCATTTCCTTGCATAAAGCCCCTCCCCTCATTGCTTTGCATAAAGCCCCTCCCCTCGTCAAGGTATGTGTAGCTAAGGAGCACTCAGCCACTTGCACGTTAATTTCATGGATAGGCTGTTTTGTTGATTGGATCAACTGGAACCCTTTTCATAACCAAGTGCCAGATTTATGTGTGTGAATATGTATGAGGGGGTGTTGGAAAGTTCCTGGTTTGAAGGGTCTCACGAAAGGCCTGGCTGGAGGCCTAACCTTCCGATTTCTTTTTAATGACTTCCAAAAACTGAAGGACTGCTGCAATAAGTGTGTGAATCTGAGAGGGGAATGTGTTAAATATAACATTTAACTGATCCTCTTGTATTTTCTTTTACCCAAAACCAAGAACATTGTGTGTGTGTGTGTGTGTGCTTGTTTTTCTTCTCCAAATATTTAGGTGTGTGACGAAATGAACCCAGGCTTGAAGATTGGATCCTGCTTCTCTGTTGTTTCATTTTGTTCTCTTAGAATTAGTTTAGGGAATAGGTTTGCTTAAAATGTCACGACATATTTTCTATAAATTCTCAGAAAATGATTGTGAGACTTCTAAGAAGTGACAATTAAAACATGTTTAATTAAGATAAAGAAACTTATTACTAATAGGCTAAAGAAGATATTAGGACAATGTATTAGATGTTAATTATTTCACTCCTACCAACCCCTGTCTCCCTTCTGAGATGTGGCTTGCAGGTATGTCCCAACACTTCACCACCACCACCACCACCACCACCACCACCACCACCACTCTCTCTCCCCATCCACTTCTGGGTAGAATAACCACATGTCTCCTCTTCAGCAAGACACTTCTCTCTGTCCCTCTATCATACTTTAGCCTCTCATCAACTGGCACGGAACCCACCTTCCTCAATACTCTGGTCACCCTGCAGGTACTGGTACCACGTAAAAAGCACCCAGTCCACACTCTGTAAAGTGGTCGGCATTAGGAAGGGCATCCAGCTGTAGCAACCCTGCCAAAGCAGATATCGGTGCTTAATGCAGTCCCCCCCCCCAGCTCATTCATGCCAGCATGGATGACAGATGTTAAATGATGATGATGATGATGATGATGTCACATTAGACATCAGGAAGCTAAAAATACTGTGACACTCACCACCATCATTATTCAATATCCCTTTTTCCATGCTGGCATGGGTTGGATGAATTAAAAGCAACCAACGCGCCAATGGAGGAATAGGAGAGAGAAGAGTGTGACAGGTGATTTGAAATGGGGATTGAGGGGTTGAAGAAGAAACTAGGAGTGAGTCTGGAAGGAGGTGATAAGGAACAGTAATAGGGGAAACCTTGTGAAATGTAGGGGTGGAAATAAGGGGTATTGTTATAGCAGCTGAATGAGTTTGGGAGTGGATGTTATGAATTTGATTGGAAGACTAGATATTTAATTTAAAATTTCAAAAAGCAAGTTCAAATTTTTTTAACGTAGCAATTAAACTTTTGTTAGAGAATTATATCATGCACTAATTTATCTAATTATGGTCTTTAAATATTATTTTACTTATAAATTAATTAGGAAGAGCATGAGGGACGTCATTGCTTGCAATTTAACGAACCTTGTGTTACATTATTAAGTCTTGGTGTATCTCATTGTAACAGTATTAAATAAAAATAGCCATCTTTATATCATAATGTATATACACCATAATGTATATATACCACCTATGTATCATAATTTAGTGTATATATGCACCGTTGAAAGAGAGGATGTTGTGGTTCTTTTGTCTGAGATCAGTTCCAAGAAGGCCAAAAAGTGTCTGATGCTCTCACGAGTCATTGCTGAGACAATATTTGCCTTGCTCTAATATTGTTTTTTACTTGACATATCCCTGTAAAGATTTTCTTTCAGACAAAAACCACAGCGCCATTGCCTCTCGATGTTGTATCTATTAATATGGTTCCCAGTTGGCCATTTTATTATCAAGTCTGTTCTATAAAAATGTATTTCCTCACCAGATTATCTGAATGTTCACTGATCTTTTGCTGAATCTGTTGCACTTTCTTACAATTTCTTTTCTTACTAACAGAAATGTAATGAAAGTGTTTTTACATTTTAAATGTTTTTTGCCTCTGAATCTTGATGGGTTGGTGGTTTCTTCAAATCTATAAATCAACAAAAGGTTGTTGGAGCCTGTATCTTGACTGTTGGATTCTAATTACTTTATGAAGCAATGGAAATATATGATATCTGGATAATCTATAAAACTAGAGAAATCAATTTTGTTTAGGCAAAGATCTTGACAATTCTAGTTTTCTGAAGTTTTTAATCTTACTTAATGATTCTTGATTTAATTTGGATTAATTGACTTGTCTTATGGAATTCTTTGTTTCAGTTCTAAACATTAATTCTACACTCACACGCACACACTTACTTTTCTGAATTGACTCTTTTTCGGCAACCAGTAAATAGTTAATAACTAGTAGTCATAGTAACCATTAAAAAAAAACATGTATTGAGAAACAGTTTGTGTTAACTGGAGCAGATGGGTTCAGTTCATCCCTGTGTGTGTGTGGGGGGGAGCACTGCCGGGATCATTATCGTTACAAGGGCCTTTCTCGTTTGTGGCTGGCAGCTTCTGGTAGAGGAAGGTTGTTTGATATTATTGCTCTTGTTTGAGTTTCTTGTTGCCATGTTCATTCATCTGGGATCTTGGAGTGCAGGAGGTCAAGGTGCTTCTTGGAATCATCTCTCCCCACCTCATGGAGATTTTTCAGGGTTTTTGGCAAGACATTAAATAGCTGTTGACCTTTGAATTGCTGTACCTGGTTCTTAGTTGGGTGGGACCTTTGGAACAGTGGATTGGCACCCTGTTCAGGGGCTGGTATAACTCTCTTTGCCAAAGTTTGGTACTGTCTTCCATACTCTGCGTCTTTACAATATCGCATTCCATTTAGTGTCACTTTTAATGTTCCTTAATAAATGTGATGAAACCATCAGATTTTAGTGGCTTCAGCTTTGCTTTTTCCTTTGTGAAATCAAGTTTTATTTGGTTTGTTGTGTTGCCTTTTTTTTCCTCTCAGTGACCTTATTTCTATGTTTTTCTCCCCCCCCCCCCGCCAGCTGTTATCAGGCATTGATGTATGGTGTTTCATACAGACCTATACATTTGCATACATTTGAGCTTCCATATAAAACCAATGAGAGCTTTGTATGTCTAGCTGCTTTCTCAGCTTATTTGTCTCCAACAGTTGGCCCCGGTCACCTTTATTCCCTTCTCTCTTCTGGACTTTCTCGCTGCTGCTGCTGCTGCTGCTTTCTATTCTGCACCTCATCATCACTCTCTACAATCAGTTCATTCTCAATGCTGTACACTCGACCAGTTATTAGCAAATATTTTGCTTTTATTTTTTCCCCTCTTTCACAACTCTCTCTCTGTCTTTGTGAGAGAGAGTGAGTGCATTGTTTTATTCCTATAATAATTATTACAGGGGAACTGAGTCACAGCAGAGTCAACTCATAGTTGAAGGTTTGTAGTTTGAAGATGAAGAAAGACCGTTTTTCTTAGCATCTTCTTTCAATGCTCCAGTCTGTTTGGCTGTAAATGGATACCACACTAGCTGCCACCATTTGTGAACCTAATTATGTAGCATACCTTATTAAGCAAATTCTCCAAGTACAAAATACCCTGACTAACCTCAGTTAGTCAGGGTATTAGAGATAGATATAGAAATGGTTGAAAGAATTCTTGATCATAAATCTCTTTCCAATACAATTTTATGATTGATCACACTATGGCATCAGATTTGCAGCTAAAAATTAACCAAGAAGTCAGGATAAATCTCTAGTTTTAATTTGTCATTGTCTCCATCGATATCTACTGATCCTGAACTATCTGGGTCCTACTTTAGTCAAAGAAGTCATTGGTTTATGTTTCTCCTTCCAACAAGGTGCACACCTGGACATAGTTGTTTGTAGAAGACTAGCAGATGGCCATACGTGATAGACGAAGACAGTATCAATATTATCATATGATATTGATGAGTTAATAACAAACAATCATAAAATATAATTGATACATAAATCTCTCCACACTGCATAACTATTACATTAATCTATTTATTAAAAACTGTTCAGCTGCTCTATAACTATAAATAGTTCAACTGTTATCATTAAGTCTCTCTCTCTGTCTTCAGCTACCAGGCACCAGTGCCATCATTGCCATTACAACAACAAACACCAGAAAACATCTGATCCTTAAACAGTGTCACCAATCAATCATCCAAGATTGGTAGTTTTGTTGTTTTTTTTGGTCTAGAAAGGTTGGAAGGCAAAATGAACCTTGGCAGAATTTGAACTCAAAGCTCGGAAACTCAGAACAAATACTGTGAAGCAATCCAATGACTCTGACAATTAATTACTTTTATTACAATTATCAATATCTGATTTGTGATAGAAGCTATTGAAAATATAATGGATTAATGATAACAGTTGAACTATCCAGAGTTATAGAGTAGCTAAACGGTTTTTAATAAATAGAGTAAATGTAATAGTTAACCAGTATAGAGAGATTTATGTATCCGTTATATTTTATGATTGTTTTGTTATTAACTCATCAATATCTACACTTTACATAGTATCAATATTATCATATTGTAAAGAATGTCTTCATCTATGGCTGCTGTCAAGTGAAGATGAAAATGGATTTTAGTTATCCTGAAAACAATTACCCCAGTATTAGTATTATTATTTCCATTTTTAGTGTCAATGCATTTTTATCTTTAATTTTGACAATCATCATCATCATCATCATCGTTTAACGTCCGCTTTCCATGCTAGCATGGGTTGGACGATTTGACTGAGGACTGGTGAAACCGGATGGCAACACCAGGCTCCAGTCTGATTTGGCAGAGTTTCTACAGCTGGATGCCCTTCCTAACGCCAACCACTATTAATAATAATAATAATAAAAACTGAAATTATATAATTTTTTATAATAACATACCTATTTATTCTCATAATATTCTGGTCAACTCAAGTGTGAATATGTTGATGGTTGTTGTTTTTTGTTGTCAGAGAATGTCTCTTCTCTTTAAATGATGTGTATTCATAACACATGTGATTTATCAATGTTAGGGGACTTTCAGACACTGTCGTGTTTCAACCTTATTGTGTGTCTCCTCAGTCTAAACTATACCTCCAGACCAATGAATCTACCAACCTCTTGTTTATAGAAATCAGCAGCCAAATTATCTGCTGATGTCTGCCAACAGGTAATAATTGATGGGGTACACACAGAACAGGGAGAATCCAAACAATAACATATCTATTCATTCTTAGTACATACTGGCAAATTCAAACCTGAATATCTGATTGTTGTTGTTTTTTCATCAGAGCATCATCTCCCTTAATTTATTTTTTCAATTCCACTGAAGTAAAATTTATCCAGGTAAAAATTGGGGACAATAATCCCTCATTAAACCTGGTTTAAATTTTATTTATCTTTTACTACTTTTAACAGTTTATGATATTTAGTCACAAACAAGATCTGCAATCCTCTTGGAGATTCTTTCCCTTTTTTTGTTGATGAAAGTTTCAATGCCTTTTTTCTTTGGAATTCCTTTTAGATTGTATTCTCTACGAAATATCAAGACAGTGTTCAAGAAGCATACCTTCATGTGCTCCAAGAAGCCAACCTGATTCTGAGGGGTCCAGTCGTAGACTCTGAGATCGAATATTTAGAAGAATATCAAAATTTATTTGCCGAATCCTGCCAGAAACTCGGAGATTTCTATGCCTGGTAGTTTAATTATATTTTTATTTAAATTATTAATTTCATGTGAGATTAAATGATACCTTAACATAAAAGATGTAATTATTCTCTGTGCAGCAAAATTGAAATGTTCTGTTTTAATTTGATCAGGCACCCTTGTTCAGACTGGAAACTTTGTCTACCATATTACAACATGGCTGGGATCACCCTAAAAGATGCTTTACAGAAAGCCTCTAACATTAATGAAAAAGATCAGGTCTGTATGCAACATGTTCCAGAGATTTTGATAAATAAATTGACTGAGTGTGGAACTTTAGCTTCCTAAGTTTAAGACAATAGAATTCAGGCTTTGTTTTCATTCTTTAGTAACTGTGAACAGTGTAAGGGAACTTCTTCAAAAGTCTTTCTTTAATTACTCCTGGTTTCAAATTGTTAGATGGGAATATAAATATCACCATATATATGTTAATACTTACAGTATGAGGTGAAGAATTCACATAAATGGTATATTACATGATGATGTTGCTTATAGAATAAAGAATCAATGATACCTAATTGATGACTCAATACAAATGATTGATTTTATTGAGATATCAAACTTTCATCTTAATATTTGAATTATAAGATTCAGCAACACTTGAGTATATTTAAATTGATGTTATACATTTTAAATTGAAGGAAGTGTGTCCTTGTCTTGTGTAAATCACAGACATTTCACAGACAGAACTCAATTTGGTTCACACATTCCACACTTTTCTGCAAACACATTGAATTTGGTTCTTTTTGCATATTTTTCCAAATACAAGAACAAACCTTTCTCTTTTAACAAAACTTTGTTCATAACCACAAAGTTTTCACTTAAATACATCATTTTGGTTCTAAGAAACAGATTTAGAATCTACAAGAAACCTAGACTCTGTTGCAGTTTAAAATCCTCTCCTGTCGTTTACATCACGTGACATATTTCTGATCTATGAAGGATATTGTTCCACCATCTTTGAATTGTGGGATGTCTATCAAACGTCTTTGATGCAGTCAGTCAAATGCTATAAACTGTCTGATTTCAATAAAGCTGGAAATTAGGAGAATGCTTGGCCTTTCAGAAGCTACAAGTCAGATAATAAGCATTTTTGTCAAAGGAAACATTAATCCTGAGTGAAATCCCTTAGGAGATTATCCAAAGCTTCAACAGTGTTTATTATTTCTCTATTTAATCTGTTTTATTTTATATTTCAGGGCATCTTCTTTAAACATGGAAAAGGGTTTCTCCATTATCTAAAAAGGAAAATTTTTGGAAATTCTGAACCTTTAAATCTAAGCACTGTAAGTATAATATATTTTATATATGTGGCTGTGTGGTAAGCAGTTTGCTTCCCAACTACACAGTTCTGGGGTCAGTCCCACTGCATGGCACCTTGGGTACATGTCTTCCATTCTAAACCCAGACTGACCAAAGCCTTGTGAGTGATCCAGTGACTGAAACAAGTAAAAGATAAAATACGTCTGTCTGTATGTCTGTGTTCTTTGTAGAATGTTTACATGAAGGGTTTTATGGTTTCTTTTGCAAAATATATTTTGTGATAACATCTGGGGAAGGAAAAACATCGAATGGATTGTTAAATGGGATCCCCACCCCCAAAACTGGAATCGGTTACAGTGGAGGTGGGGGGTCAGGTCAAAGAATATGATTGGTAAATATTGAAACTTCATTAAATTCAAAATGTTTAATGAAGAGAAAATCGGTTGAGAATGAATTTCTATTTACAGGTCATGCCAACCTAATTGTAGAAATATTTAACCTTCATAGGAATCAATTATATATTAATTATTATTTTATGAAACAAATAGATGAGTTTATATTTCAATGGTCTAATTATACCTAGCTATCTTCTTTACCTGTCTATCTTTCTATTTGCGTACATGCATGTCTGTATCAACCTACCTACCCACCTCCCTATCCATCCCCCCTCTCCTTCCTTCCCTCCATTCTCTTTCTATTTACTCTTCCAGCCACCCATCCTATCCCCTCTCCATCATCAATAATCTAAGCCATAATTACCAAACATCCTTCCTCAAGTCGGTAAATTCTAAAGGAATAAACCACACCTCTGTTTGCAACACAAAAAGCAGCATTTATTCCGTCATAAATAAATTATTGACCTTCCATTTACGACGGAGATGTCAACTTGACTTGTTTATTCTATATTTGGTTGCAATGTTTATTTGTTATCATGTGACATGTTAATTAATGTCTCAGTTAATTTGCATACACCATGAGAAGGCATAAATATAATGGATGAGTTTCAATTAGTCAGAGTAATTAACATATTAAATTTTCAGCATTTTTTTCTGTTCACATGACAATATATGATGTTGTTGACCTTCACCCATACTTCTGCATGTGTGTGTGTGTGTGTGCATTCATGCATGCACATGTACATATATGCATATAAAATGCACTCATACACAATATGAAAAACTTATTTTTTGTGCATATTAACTGAGTCTAATAGTTATCCTTGTACAAAATATATCATCATTATCATTTGATGTCTGTTTTCTATGCTGGCATGGGTTGGAGAGGTCAAGAAGATATGAAGAATCACAGAATTGTATTCTCTTCTAATGTCTGCTTTGGCCTGCTTTGACGTGGATGTTGTTCCTGATGCCAACCACTATGGCACCAGCACTAGTGATGTCTTCTTGAACCTTGTGAGACTAACAGCCTAAAGGGAGGCCCCTATAACTGATGGAGAATAGAGGAAGGGATACCCCTGAAGTTTGCTAGATCCTGTCGAACTGTCCAGGCCAATTTCAGCATGGAAAACAATGATGATATATTTATCATCACCATTTAATACTCATCTTCCATGCCAACATATGCTGGATGGTTTGACAGGATCCAGTGTTCCCAAGGGTTGCAGAGCACTCCAATCTCTGTTTTCACATGGTTTCTGCAGCTGGATTCCCTTCCTAATGCCAACCACTCGACATGTGTGCAGATTGCATTTTTTGTGCCAGCAGCCCTAATGAGCTCACCTTATAGCTTCCGAGTCTACAAAATCCAATCGGTTGTGCACCAATGTCTGTGAATGCTGTTGTTCCACATTTGTCACCAGTTGAGTAAAGTGGTGATGATGTTGACATTCCTCATTGACATTACGTCTGGTTACTTTGCACTTTCTAAGAACTGTGGAGTAAAAATATAACTCGGTTGAAATCAAGTAAGCCTGGTAACAGGAAGAGTATCGAGTCATAAAAATTTGTCTCAAGTAAAACCCTGTTCAAATCCACCATCATCATCATCATTTAACATCCATCATCCATGATAGCATGGGTTGGACACTTTGACAGGAACTGGTAAGCTTGAGGACTGTCCCAAGCTCCACTGTCTTGGCATGGTTTCTATGGCTGGGTGCCCTTCCTAACAGAAACCACTTTACAGAGTGCTCCACTGGGTGCCTTTTATGTGGCACCAACAATGCTGAGGTCACCAAATAGCTTGCAAGACAAAGATCCTTCAACTGAGAGGGGAATAATATTGAGGGAGGACAGAAACAGGGGTCTTGTAGTGGAGGAAATACATGGTTACCTCTGTCAGAAGGGGAGAGAGAGAGAGAGAGAGAGAGAGAGAGAGAGAGAGCACACACAATAAAGATGTTGACATGTCAAGGAGGGGGATACTCTCAAGTGAGTGGGGGGAGTGTAAAAGTAGGGAGTTTGAGAAAGTTCAAGAGGGAGAAAGGAGGGAAGGGGGAATTTGGTCAGGGTGGGGGCGGCAACAGAATAGCAATGATACAGTTAACAGGAAGAGATGAGAGCAGTGTTGGGCTGCTGGAGTGAGGAGGCATGAAGGAATGATGTAGCTTGGTTCATTGGGGTAAGGTGTGGGGTAGGGTGTGTGAATTAATGTTACCTTTTGGTGGAATACACAGTGCTTCCAGAATTTAGTTTTGCTAAGGTGGGTGGGCCTTTTTAAGAACTTCATAGCACCAGGCATCTTAGTCCATTCTCATCTCTTCGGTGAGGCCCAACATCTTCAGATTGGTCTTCACTACTTCATCCCATGTCTTCCTGGCTCTTCCACTTCCACAAATGCCATCACACGCACACACATGCACACACACGCACGCACACACACACACACACACACACACACACACACACACACACACACACACACACACACACACACACATACACATGACGAACACAGTATTGTAACATAAGCAGCTGATATCTCTTCATTGGGTTGAATGTTATAAATAAATCAGGTTCTTTGTTACTTGAAGTAAGCTGTTGAGGTTTTCAAACTGAAATAACTTTCTCTCTCTCTCTCTCTCTCTGTTTGTCTGTCTGTCTCTTTCTCTCTCATCTCTGTCTGTCTCTCTCTCTCAATCTTTCTCATCTGTCTCTCTCTTTATTTCTGTCTCGTTATTACATGAATTGTGCATGAAGATTCATTATTTTGTTGTAATATGTTTGATAAAAGTTTGAACTCATCATCATCATCATTATTATTATTATTATTTTTATTATTATTATTATTATTATTATTATTATTATTGTCAGGGCAGTGGGCTGGCAGAATGGTCACAGCTCAGGACAAAATGCTTAGTGGCACTTCTTCCAGTTTCATGTTCTGAGTTCAAATTCCACGAAGTTCCACTTTGTTTTTCATCCTTTTGAGGTCATTGAAAATCATTACCACTCAGGTACCAGGTTCGATGTAACCGACTCCCTCCTCCCCCTCAGAATTACTGGCCTTGTGCCTAAACTTAGAAAGAATTACCATTTTGGTCTTCTTGCCATAGAATATATTTAGATCTCAACAAGGCCGTATAAAGGAATTGGTTTCTGGGAAGGATGAGACTAATCCATGACATGTTCCGACATGCTACCTACTCTGTCTCAACAACAATAATCCTTTCTACTATAGGCACAAGGCCTGAAAGTTTGAGGGGAGGGGCTAGTTGATCACATCGACCTCACTACTCAATTAGTACTTATTCTATCAGCTGTGAAAAGATGAAAGGCAAAGATGACTGTGGCAGAATTTGAATTCAGAACATAAAGATGAGCAAAATGCTTCATTCTGCCCAGCAGGCTAACAATTCTGTCAGCTTGTCACCTTAATAACAATAACAATAATAATAATAATATTAATAATAATAATAATAATGAGTGGTACAGGTGACATCCAGAGGATGTCGTAAATAGCAAGGGTTTCACCATCCTTTGGAACTTCTCAATACAAACTGACTCCAATTGACCAGACATTGTGATCAAGGACTACAACAGAGGAACTTGTCTGTTAATAGATATGTCTGTCTCATGAGATCA
This sequence comes from Octopus bimaculoides, assembly GCF_046866305.1. NCBI lineage: Eukaryota > Metazoa > Mollusca > Cephalopoda > Octopoda > Octopodidae > Octopus > Octopus bimaculoides. The sequence continues at coordinate 1,997,303 of NC_142930.1, read as the reverse complement.
AAATGTTTCAAGAAAGGAATACGAGAAGCTTTCTCACTCTAAAGATCTGCAAATTGAAATCACAAAAATGTGGAAGCTTAGTAGTGCGATAATATCAGTAGTAATTGGTGCATTGGGATTGATAAAGAAGGGAGCTGAGAAGTATATTAAGCAACTCCCTGGTAGCTCCAATCTCCGGGAACTACAAAAGATATCCTTGATGGGTACAGTCCATGTACTATGGAAAGCACTCTCCATCTAAAATGGAATAAATGTGGTTATAATTTTCGCATGCATAGCAAAACAAAAGTGCCCTTGCTACTCATGGCTTCTGGAGGATGCCCGGTACTAAGGCAGCTGAAATAAAGTTATAATGAAAAGAAACCATAAATAATAATAATGATAATAATGATAATAATAACGATGATGATGATGATAATGATAATAATAATAATAATAATAATTACAGATGCCTCTCTACTTTCCTTTCTTCGATTTATCTTTTACTTATTTCTGTCATTTGACTATGGCCATGCTGGGGCACCACCTAGCTGAATAAATTAATCCCAATATGTATTTATTAAATGCTGTTACTTTTTCTGTTGGTTTCTTTTGCTGAACTGCTAAGCTATGAGGACATAAACCAACCAATAGCACTTGTCAAGAAATGCAGGGAGGACAACACAAAACACGCACATTCATTGATGCATGTGTGTATGTATGTATGTACGCAGTGGGCTTCCACACAGTTTCCATCTACCAAATTCACTTACAAGGCATTAGTTATCCCAGGGCTGTCCAAGATGCTGGGCAGTGGGACAGAACCTGAACCCACTTGATTGCAAACTGAGTTTCTTAACCACACAGTCATGCCTGCACCCCTCTTTCTTATACATTGTTTATATATGTATGTATATATGTATGTAAAAGCACCATTCAGGTGTGGTCGATGTCTGTGCCACCCGACTGGCTCCTGTGCCAGTGGCACGTAAAATGCACTCACTACACTCTCAGAATGTTTGGCATTAGGAAGGGCATCCAGCTGTAGAAACCTTGCCAGATCAGATTGGAGCCTGGTGCTGCCTCAGTCCTCAGTCAAACCGTCCAACCCATGCCAGCATGGAAAGCAGATATTAAATGATGATGATGATATATATATATATATATATATATATATATATATATATATATATATTTTTTTTCCAGGACGAAAGCAATCTGATATTATCCGTGTTCTACAAATGTTCAGCTCAGGATGTTTCCAGTATCATCTTATTATCCAGATTGAAAAATTATTCTCCTGGTATGTAAACATTCTCGCCTCCTGCCTCCTGCCCCTGTTGTCATTCATTTTGTTTTTACTTTGCATAAACAATCCCTTTGTCCTAAAAAGTGCACAAAAAAGGCAACACATCTTCTCAAACTATGAACAAATTTGAAACTTAAAAGAAACTGAAGGTTAGATATATTATTATGTTTATTTAAATAATTCAACCCTTTTGATAGTACACCACCAACACCAACACCACCCCTGGTCCTATGATACAAATTTCCCGTTTTAAAGTAATCTAAATCAGAACTTCCATCACAATTTCAAATTAATCCATGTTGTCATTATTTTCAAAATTAATTAAAACAAAAGCAGCAGATTAAAACAGAAAAATGATTACAAAAGTGTTAATAGATGTTGTTGGGGTTCATCTTTTATGAATGCCCCTCCCCGCCGAGTATCAAGAAATTAGCTGCCTCTGTTTTAACTAATTTGTTTGATTTATTGATCTCTTCAGGAATCATTCTGGCTTTCTTAGAAATTACTGAAGATGAAATACGTTTTTTTTTAATCAGTTTTTAAAATTTATATTTAATAAATTAAGGATCAAACAAAAATCAAAATTAGTTCCACAGAAAATTAAACTCAGCAGAAATATGTCTTAAGGATTCCAGCACAAATTAAACTCAGCATTTATCTTTTTTGTTAATATTTAACACAAGTTCTATATTTAAGAGATGAGGAATTATGTACATGATTTACATTTGACGGATATTTGTCCTCATCTTGTTTGTTGTTAGCACAACATTTCAGCTGATATACCCTCCAGCCTTCATCAGGTGTCTTGGGGGATATTTTGAACCTAGATTCTCATTCCTAATGTATTTTTGATGTTATTCAGAAGAAGGCTGGAGGGTATATCAGCCGAAACGTTGTGTTAACAACAAACAAGATGAGGACAAATATCCGTCAAATGTAAATAATGTATGTATTTTGTTGTTTGAAATTATTTTAATTAATCAAACCCTCATCCCACCCCACCCACCGTCCAACCCCTTTCTGTTTACATTCTGTTCTGATTTTTATTTCAGAAAAAACTCTTGCCTTGATGGGTGACATTAAAAAGCGGGATTTGAAATTTGGAAAGAAATCCAAACTAAGGTAAGCTGGAATCAATACATAAAACGAAAGGGAAATAGGTTTCTGGAAATGATAATAGTAATATGTCCGTGCCCCTGGACCGGCTCCTGTGCTGGTGGCATGTAAAATACACCATTTTGAGCATGGCCATTGCCAGTACCGCCTGACTAGCCTTCGTGCTGGTGGCAAGTAAAAGCACCCACTACACTCTTGGAGTGGTTGGCGTTAGGAAGGGCATCCAGCTGTAGAAACTCTGCCAAATTAGATTGGAGCCTGGTGTAGCCTTCGGGTTCCACCAGTTCTCAGTCAAATCGTCCAACCCATGCTAGCATGGAAAGCGGACGTTAAACGACGATGATGATAGTAATAATGGTTTCAAATTTTGACCCAAGGCTAGTAATTTTGGGGGAAGGGCTAAGTTGATTAAATCAACACCAGTACACAACTGGTACTTATTTTATTGACCCCTAGAAGAATGAAAGGCAAGATTGGTCTGAGTAGAATTTGAACTCAGAATGCAAAGACACCGGAGAAATGCTGTTACAGCTTTTGTCTGCTAGCTGAATGATTCTTCCAGTTTACCATTGGAGATCTCTTGGCTCATCCATTGATGAAGAGTGTAACTACCGGCATGAACTGATGCAAATGATAACAACAACAATAATGATATTAATAATAATAATAATAATAATAATAATAATGATAATGATATTAATAATAATAATAATAATAATAATAATGAAATAATGGTAAATGAAATTTCTACTGAAAGTAAAAAAGAAAATATGTTGAGTTTAGATTATTTTCAGGTAAATTATAATATTCATTGCACAGTTAATTCTTCTGTTGCTATGTTGTTGATGAGAAATGGCTCAGGTAAAAAATTGATTGGTGAGGGTGGGTGGGGGTCTGTAGATGGAGAATAAAAGATCACCTGTAAGTCAAAGAAGATGAAATATCTTACAGGAGTTTCAAGGAACAAGAAAATGGTTTTCTTGTCCTTCCCTTGCTTCTTAGAAAGAGAAGTCCAGCTCAGCATGTTAACAAAGAAACACTTGTTAGTTATACGGTGGGACTTGTTATAATAGTAAGGACTACATTTACTCCATGGCAGTGCTACAGGGGCTGTGAATTGCCTGTTCGAGACAAGTAAACCCTTTAGGCATAGAAGCGCCAACAGCTGAACCAACCCATGATGCACGCAGGGAGATGAAACCATCCTGCATGCAGTCATTCAGTGTCTGTGCATTAGAGAGTTGTGGGCTTGGTGGCTGCAGCAAAAGAGGTTGTGTGGTGGACTTGTCTGAAAGGTTTGAAGACAGGCACTTTCCTATCTGGCCAAGCCCTCATCAGTTTCTTCAAATATCGTTTGAAGAGTGGGGTGATGGTTGAGAGGGAGGTGCTGCCCTCTAGTGTGTTTATGAAAAAGGTGGATGAGAGTAGCAAGACTGGTGAAAGCGAATGGACTGACTCTGAGTAAGTTTTTCTAAATAGGAAGAAAGAAACCAGAAGATGGTACTTTCCCATACCTTGGGGATGACCTTGGAGGAATCCAGGACTTTTGTGTGGGGTTTACCCCGGATTACCCTAAGTGGACTGCCCTGCTATTGAGGATTCTAGTTATTTATTGATTTCTCAAATTTCTGTGTATATGTGCTTTCTTATATCCTTTGATGTGCTAGTATTTCCCATTGATTGATGTAACCCTCACTTGTGGTTTTTGTGTGTTGTAACTTGTCCTTTGATATTGTCCACAATGTATTGATCCCTTGTGGCTAATGAAAGAAAGCATCATCGTCATTATTATTATTATTATTATTATTATGTCTTTCAGCTACCTGAACAATTTAGCATGTGTTGTTTTGTACTTAGACCTCTGTGACTTAGATGCTGCTGAGCTGGAACTCTCAAATATACCAAAAGTAAGTCCCCAATCATTTATCTACGAATAACTAATTCTTATAATTAAACACAATCTCAATACCTGCCCCACCACTTCCACCTGATATATTTGTATCTGTTTCTATTAACTCTGAAAAGGTGAGAAGAGTGAATGTCAGTCTGTGAATTCTAATCCAGTCTTTTGTTCTGAACTGTGACTTATTGAGGGATCAAATAAGACACAGAATTATCTCCAACACATCACTCATTGCAAAACGATTGACAGCTTAATATTTACACACACCAGTACCGGAAGTTCTTATCCTCTGTCATCCTTGCTTGTCTCCCGCGAACACTTCTAGGGGCCAAATGCCATCCCCTCCCCTACCCTGGGTTTTATCGATCTTTCAGCGCATAAAGATGGTGTACTGTATGCAGGTTGTAGGCATTGTTTTGTTTATGAATTTTGGCAAATGCAAGCCTTCTTTTCAGGTACACGACACTGCTTTCCCCCATCCCAGGGTCTCACAGGCCCACACCTCCCACACTGTCAGAATTAGCACTCTCAACGTCGGCACACTGAAAGGTAGGTCTGGTGAGATTGTTGAGATGCTTGAACAGAGACGCGTAGATTTGTGCTGCTTCCAAGAAGTAAGGTGGAGAGGAGGTTCTGCGAGGTTCCTCACAGGCAAAGAACACAGGTACAAGATTTCCTGGGCAGGGAAAATCTGCATGAAAATTTCAGGCTGGTGACAGTGTGGTCTTCACTGTACATACTTATTTGTGACAGCATTCACACGTAATGGGTTGAACCAGCTGAAACCTATGAGTTCACCAGGTCCCTCATGAATGCTGGCCCCTAACATTCCAGTAAGCAAAGTAATGCTTCTGCCTGTGGCCCAAAAACCCAGCTTGCAAATTTGATAAATGTTTCACTGGAAGAGCAAACACATCGGGTGGTGTGGACACCATAGCTGGAGTAGTTATGCATTACGGACATGTAGAAGATGAACTCTACACCTCACTACAGACAACCAACAACCAGATTAAACTGGATTCTAAGAATTTGGCCTATATCAACATGTGATGCATTGCTGAATGATTAAAAGAGTCTAGATTAAACATAAATATATCAATACAAGACAAAAGTTCGATAAATAAATATTACTAATGCTCTTAATGATTAATACAAATTAGAATATAAATAAAAGCAAGAAAAAATAGGAATAATGATTAGACTACTTAACATCTATCAAAAATCACTATACAGACCTACACACACACACACACATATATATATATAGTTTTAGGGAAAATAACCAATTTTCAAGAACTCATCGATGAAAATCCACTATCACATATAGAAAAATTAATAATTAAAAGCACAATAAATGAGTATAATATAAAGTAAAGTAAATATCATAAGATAAATATTATATTATATTTATCTTATGATATTTACTTTACTTTATATTATACTCATTTATTGTGCTTTTAATTGTTAATGTTTCTATATGTGATAGTGGATTTTCATCGATGAGTTCTTGAAAATTGGTTATTTTCCCTAAAGCTATATATTTTATATATACTTTATCTATAAGGCTCAATTTAATTTTAATTTTTATAAATTGATTTTAATTGAGTTTTTTACCTGTAATTTTGGATTTTGTCCCTAATATTATTATATATATATATATATATATATGTGTGTGTGTGTGTATATATGTGTGTGTGTGTGTATATATATATGTGTGTGTGTGTGTATGTATATATATATATATATATATATATATATATATATATATATATATATATATATATATATATGCATGTGCAAGAGAGACGACTGTGCTGGTATGGTCATGTGTTGCATATGGATGAGGACAGCTGTGTGAAAGAAAAAGTGTCACACCCTAGCAGTAGAGGGAACCTGTGAAAGAGGTAGACCCAGGAAGACCTGGGATGAGGTGATGAAGCACGAGCTTTGAACATTGGGCCTCACCGAGGTAATGAGTAGTGACCGAGACCTTTGGAAATATACTGTGCGTGAGAAGACCCGACAAGCCAAGAGAGACCATAACCTGTGGCCTATGCCAGTGGTGTATAACCAGTCCACTTATGAGTACCCTTCACTCATTGGACAATAAACTTTGCTTGTGAAGACCTGTTGAGGCAAGTGAAATCAAAATCGCTGACATGGCCGATGACAGTACCACCTGTGTGTGTGTGTGTGTGTGTGTGTCTTTGTGTTTGTCCCTCCCCACCATTTGACAACTGGTGTTGGTGTGTTTACTACCCTGTGACTTAGTGGTTTAGCAAAAGGGAATGATAGAATAAGTACCAGGCTTTAAAAAAGAAGTGCTGGGGTAGATTTGATTTTTAAAAAATCCTCAAGGTAGTGCCCCAGCATGGCCACAATCAAGTAAAAGATAAAAGTATAAACCTTCATTAATGTGTCCTAATTACTTTAATTACAGACAGACCTTGTACAGATTTGTGTTGAACATTCACAACTAATTCATGAAAATATGGATAAACTAACTCCATTTGCTCAGGTAAACTCATCCTCTTCCTCTTCCTTTTTTAAATTTTTTTTATGAAGTGTTCCAATTCTGTTTACTTTTGTTTCTCCCCAGCTACAACCTACTCCCTTAAAGGTTCTAATAGACATTATCAATCAATCACCCGATCTATAATGTTTTAATGGTTAATCCATCATCATCATTTGTGTTCCATGCTGTGATGGGTTGGATGGTTTGACAGGACCCACTGAGCCAGTTGGGTCCATGGGGCTTTGAGGCGATGACTACGGACCGAGACCTTTGGAAATGTGCTGTGCGTGAGAAGACCCGGCAAGCCAAGTAAGATCGTTGCCAGTGCCCCTGGACTGGTTCTTGTGCGGGTGGCACATGAGATGCACCATTTTGAGCGTGGCCGTTGCCAGTACCGCCTGACTGGCTCCTGTAGGATTTTCGAGCGAGATCGTTGCCAGTGCCCCTGGACTGGCTTGTGCGGGTGGCACATAAAAGACACCATTTCGAGCGTGGCCGTTTTCGTGCGGGTGACACGTAAAAGCACCCACTACACTCTCTGAGTGGTTGGCGTTAGGAAACTCTGCCAAATCAGACTGGAGCCTGGTGTTGCCATCCGGTTTCACCAGTCCTCAGTCAAATCGTCCAACCCATGCTAGCATGGAAAGCGGACGTTAAACGATGATGATGATGATGATGCCCTTCCTAATGTCAACCACTTACAGAATGTATTTGGTGATTATTTTTTTTTTTTGCTGGCCCCCAGCACTTGTAAGGTCAGCAAGTTGTTTGCAAGACAAGGCTCCCTTGACCAAATGAGGGTGCAGTATTGAGGGTGATGGCTTTGTGTCTGGTGTTGAGAGGTTGAAGTATGAAAGAGGGACTAGTATGAGTATCTTGCTGTAGAGGAGAAACATGGCTACTCCAGCCAAAAAGGAAGAAAGGACTGTGAAATTGAGGAGTCATGGTACAATATCTATGGGGTTTTGGTTGCGCACACCATAGGAATCATGGGGCACTGGTCCATGCGGTCCTGCAGTTTCCCTCTAACTAGGAATATTAGGGTCTCATCCATTGTCTTGTATTCAAGATCCTCTGCATGACATCCTGCTAGTTCAAAGCCAAGAATCTGATCTGTTAGGTCCCCTGCTCATAACTAAATCCACACCCTGCTGCTGATGCTTCGATTTATTGTCATTGAGGTTTACTCCTCTGATGGTTAAGGTTTTGTTTGCCTCCTGCCCTTTGACCTGTCTGGCCTGGTAAGAAAGACCTGGCTGAAGATTTCTCAAAGTACAAGAAGGTAGATAAAGAGAGAAAGGGGACAGAGAATGAAGGATGGCTGGGTGGGTAGGTAGGTTGTGAGTTTGTGAAAGGAGAACAAAGGATGATTCGAGATGAGGATGGATATGAATGCATTGAAGTGAATGGTGAACCTGGGGGCAGGGATAAGGGTGAATCATACCAAAATAGATGCTTGGTTGGCTGTAGCAGGCTTCCCTAATACCTGCAGCTTTAATGTAAATTCAGATTTCACTTGACCAGGAGAATAAGTTAGTGTTAAGCCATCTGGCAAGAATTTTAAGCTGAAACTGAGTGTTATATTTCGGAAGAATCATATTTAATAAAATATATAAAAACATTCACCGGTTGATGTTTGTCTATATTTCACTTTTTCTTTTTCCAAAGCAGTTGATGTTTTGTCTATGTCCACCAAAGTATTTCAACAACATCAATCTGTTTTGGAAAAAGAAGTGAAAGAAAGATAAACAACCATCATCATCATCATCATCATCGTTGTTCAACGTCCTCCTTCCAGGCATGCATGGCTAGGATCAGTGTGTGTGTGTGTTTATAGGTTTTACAAGAATGACTCTTTCCTTGTGAGAAACTGTCGGAGTGGTTGGCGCTACACTCTCGGAGTGGTTGGCGTTAGGAAGGGCATCCAGCTGTAGAAACTCTGCCAAATCAGATTGGAGCCTGGTGTCGCCTCCTGGTCCACCAGTGCTCAGTCAAATCGTCCAACCCATGCTAGCATGGAAAACGGACGTTAAACGACGACGATGATAATGATGATGAAACTGTGATTTGGCATAATATTTCAAGTACTGAGTAAAGAAATAACAACCTTAACTTAAATATAATGGGTTTTTGGAATTAACATTTGAAGAAATATTCTACAATGTCCACCAAAAATCATCCATTTGTTTTTACATCCACTTCTATGTTTTCATGTCTGCATGGGTTAGATGACTACGTTACTGAGGTGTTGGTTTACACCAGGATGCCTTTCCTGATGCTAACCCTTAATTCTTTAACCACATAACCTTGCCTGCATGCACATAAAACACACGCATGCTCTATGGGTACAAATTCTTTCTGATTCATGAAAAATTGGACAACCCCCCACTCTCTATCGGTGGCATGTAAAAGCACCCACTACACTCTCGGAGTGGTTGGCATTAGGAAGAGCATCCAGCTGTAGAAACATTACCAGATCAGATTGGAGCCCTGGTGCAGCCTTCTGGCTTGCTAGTCCTCAGTCAAACCGTCCAACCCATACCAGCATGGAAAGTGGTTGTTAAGCGGTTATGATGATGATGTGTGTGTGTGTATGAGAGAGAGACATTAAATAATGATGCTCACACACTCACCCACATATTTGACCCTCAACACACCTATTTGTGAGATAAGCAGGAATTCCTCCTTGTCCCCTGATTCCATTCAGTTGATCATTTGGATGGCCATTCATGCCAATAAATTGGAAAGACCATATCATTTGTTCTTTTATTTGACATCTGTTTTACCATGCTGGCATGGATTGGACAAACAAACAAATACATATACATTCGAGGTATTCATTTCAAGCCTGATGCCCTTCCTCTTGCTAACCCTTTACTGTTTTTCAAGTAAGGGATTCTTTGTTGTTTCCACTTGAAACATACGGAACTAGATTATGATTTGTTGATGGGGAGTGTTAACAAATATCATTGATTTTAGCTCAAAGCTAAATGCACGTATACAGAGGCAGGTGTGTGTGTGTGTGTGTGTGTGTGTGTGTGTGTGTGTGTGTGTGTGTTAACATCACCACTCACAACAATCCTTAATTATGCCAATTGCTGACACATATTTCATTAATTAAAGTATTTTAGATCAGGAAGGTCCTTTAAAGGCACAAGCTATGAGAGTGACGAGGGTCAGACTTGGTCACATCAGTATTTAGCTTTTTCTTCTGATATTGGTGAGATTTCAACAATAAAAACAAAAATTTGACTGCTTCTATCAGGCCACAGTCTTTTTATCTGTTTTCTCCAAGTAGTGTAATAGATTTGATGCAGAATATAACTCTATGCTTGTTGGAAGTTTTGATTTAGGGGCCAAACAAAAGACAATATTTCAAACATTAGATGTGGCAGCATTCTTGGTGTTTGACTTAGATTTTTTTGTTTTTTGTAGCTGCTGAGAAAGAGTTGTGCAGACATTTTGTTAGAGATTTTGGTCTGTTTCCATGACCAAGGTAATTTACCATACACTGCTTGCTTACAACTTCTTCAAGTGAGTATATATATATATATACATAAATTGTTTCCTTATAATTGTAGATGTATGTATAGCTTATATGTTCAGCAATCTTATATAATGATGATGATGATTATAATTACAATGACTATTATAATCATAATCAATATTTTTTTGTTTCCGTGATTTGGTCGGTTCCTGTAATACAACAACTTTTCATTTGTTTTGATTGTTTGACATTTCATCTGTAAAATCTTATTTTCCCAAATATTATTTAATTTTAATCAAGTCTTCCTTGGTATACACCTGCTGCAGGTACCTGTTATCACTGACTTGCTTTGGTATTTTTGAAACTTGTCATTTCTCACCAATTCCACCTCATCACTTTGTACATTCCCATCACTATAGTTAATGGTGCTTCATACTGACCGATGTTGTTGTTCTTATTTCTTGTCCTCAACATTATTTACCCAAGTCAAATGTTGTACCCCAGCAGACCAAACATTCTTCGCTTCTCTCGAATCAAGACGGATCATCTGTATTTACTATTACAGTTTGTCTGTTATACAGGGTGCAACAAACCCTCTCAGATTCACCATTCTTCATATACATTTCAACAACAACAACACAGTGCATTATTTACATTATTTACATTTGATGGATATTTGTCCTCATCTTGTTTCTTGTTAATACGATTCGGCTGATATACCCTCCAGCCTTCTTCAGGTGTCTTGGGGAAATTTCGAACCTAGGTTCTCATTCCTAAGGTATTTTTCGATGTTGTTATTATTATTACTATCATTATTAACAACAAACAAGATGAGGACAAATATCCGTCGAATGTAAATAATGTACAGAATTCCTCATCTCTTAAATATAGAACTGAACAACACATCGATTCAAACTATGAAAGTAACCAAGAAAAAGATAGTAAAACGTTAGCAACATGAAGACACAAGTAACATCTGCCTAACTTCAATAGTTGCATCAATGTCTGTGTAAAATATGGGAGGTGTTTCTACCGCACTCTCTATCCCTTGAATATTCTCAACCAGCCTCCAACCCTAACAGCTAAGTGCATTATCGCAAGATTCTCTGACAGGAATTGGATTTCACTCTGACGCCTCCTCAATACATCTTTTACCTTCTTCAGTTAAAAAGATTTAAAATAGGGAATTCTGCAAACACGATTTGCCTGGTGGTCGGACTTGACGATAGTGTTTGTTAAATTGTTGATCTGATGAATCCTGTGGGTATTTGCCAAACCCACCTGGCACCTAGTGACACTTCCTAACATCACATGACACCTAGTAACTGATGTAAACAGTCTTAAGCCTCAACAAAATACAAATTGGTGTTCCTTTATTGTAAAAAAACTGCTGAATGAAGTTTGTTTTCTCTTAAATAAACCTTTTTCCCCTCTTTGTTTTCTCTGTTTATCCAGGGGGATTATGAAATACACCAAAATACACACATAAAAATGTTTTTGGAAATGTTACTTAAAGGTAAGCATCACATTTGATCTTTAATTTGCTGAAAAGAAACCCCACAATCACCAAGTTTTTATGATTGTTTTGTATGATTGGAGTGGGGTGGATGGGTGGTCATAGGTAAAGAAATGGTCATTCACCATATAGGAACACATCATCATCATCATCATTATTGATTTGACGTCCACTTTTCCATGCTTGCATGGATCAGATGAAATTTGTGGAGGCAGTTTTTCTGTGACTGGATGCTCTTCCTGTCACCAAGCCTTACCTGTTTCTCCATGTTCTTTGATCACAAATAGAAATGACCAGACCTGTTTCTTGGAATGTTGCAAATAATGGTGACACTTGTTTACAACCAGCACTTAATGTCAAGACAATGGTACACACACACACACACACACGTCTGTATTGTTTATGAATTGAAGAGATGGAGGTGCTTTTTATAGACAGACAGACAGACAGGTTCTTCTTTCATTTCCCATCTACTAAATTCACTCATAAAGCTTTGGCCAGCCTAGAGCTATAGTAGAAGACATTTTCAGAAGGGCTGCATGGTGAGGTTGAACCTGAAGCCAAGAGGTTGCAAAGCATACATCTGAACCATGTTGTTTGGCTGTTCACATGTTTATTTAAAAGAATATTTTCTTAGATTGACAAATATCGTAAACCATTTAAACATGTCAGACATCATTGGCTTAGAAAATGTTAAGGAATGGCGTCACCATTTAGCAAAACTAGTAAATACAAGGTTTGGCAAAATACCCCTCTCCAATTCTCTGTTCTTTATAAACATTTCAACACCAAACACACAGTGTACACTGGTTCAAGCCACGATAGCAACAGAAAGAAATGGTAAAACATTTGCTTCTCGAAAACACCATTCCATTAGCCTAACATCATTAGAATCACATTAATGACTTTGCAAAATAAGGAAGGTTTTTTCTGCCACACCTTGGATTATTTACTACTTGTGAGACATATTAACCTCTTTTTTTGTCCTCTAAGATAACTACCCGAGCGTAACTTTTGTTCTTAGATAATTAGCACTAAGATATTGAAAATAACAGGTAAAAATATGTCTACCTTTGTGTTTAATTAGTATTAATTACCTTGACATTCTTCCTATCAGTTGCTACTTGCTGAAATAGTTGGTTTATACCTGAAATAAGATACACTTTGTGAAGAGAACTGGTGAGAAAAACTGTTTGTGCTGTCAGTAATTTTACTTTTGCTCTGAGTTACATCATCACTGCCACCACCACTGCCACCACCACTGCCACCGCCACCGCTGCCGCTACCTCTATACACTATAAGTATAGTATACTGGTTTTTGTTGTTTTTTCTTCTTGTTAATTTCCTTCATTGGCACAATGTACCTTCCTAAGAATCTGAGTTGTTCCCAAGAGGGAAGTCATTTGGCAGCATTCACGTGTCCAACCATTTCAGGTGGTATGATGGCTCATTGAAGAATTGAACCTCATTCTCCAATGATGATAACTGGTGCAATTTTTATTTTTGCTGCTGGGCAGCTCCTCATCCCTGATATCTCAAATTTTAAATCAGCTTAATTACAGATCTCGTTACTTCCTCATCTACAATATTTACTGTTACTACTACTACTACTACTACTACTACTCTTATTACCTCTGCCTTAGCAAAGGTGGAGGTATTGTTTTCAATTGTCTTTGTTTGTTTGTCCATGGACAAGATATTTCAAGAACTACTGGATGGATTCGGATGAAACTTTCAGGGATGTTTGGCCTCATGAATGGCATGAACTGATTAGATTTTGGGATCATCCATATTCTGGGAGATAGTGAGCCCATTGGTGGTCCGATAAGCTAGGGCTGACTCTAGTACCTGGGCCATATTAGGCTTGGCTTTGCCATGAAGTATCTCCACAATGAGGGTACAGCTGGAGGAGATCAAGGAAAGATAAACCAACAGTGCCAAGTCCACTGCAGACTGGAAACCAAGACCACCCAATCTGAGAGGCAGATTGACCTGTTGCCAGGTCAGCATTGTCAAGGCTGACATTGCAGACCAGTTTGGCACAGTGTTGGATGGTGACATGGGATACTGTGTAGTGAAAAAAGGAGCTTAGGCAGGGCTAAGCAATTCCTCAATAGTAAGAGCACTGGGTGTGCATCAATGAGGCACGATCCGTTGCTCATGTGGAACAAGTCCACAAGTTTGGTCTCCAGACAATCTTATTATAGCTTTTTGGAGGATTGGGGAGCCAAAGATGCAGACAGCATCCTTAAGTGTCAGCTGAGCCCCTGCCAAAGCAGATTGAATGCTGAGTATGACATCTCAAAATTTGGCTTTTCACCATAGATCACATTAATTACCTCCAATGTGGAACAGTTGAGAAGTTTTGGGGATGGAATAACTTGCTGAAGGTCTCTAGCAAAAGACAAAGCTGGGTCACCCAGGGTTGTGTCATCCAGGTACCAGACATTGAGGGGTAAGCAGACTGATTGGGCAACATCATTGACATCCAGCACAAAAAGCAGTCGACCAAGAGGGTCCATTTCACTGTCATACTCAGTAATTGGGTGGTTGCTATGGAGACTAGGTGTAGATGAATGGTATGTGGAAGAGTAGAACATACCATTCCAGCCATTAATGGAATACAGTTGGCAAAATGAGAATCAGTAATGATGCTTGTGAGAGATTATGGCAGGCTGGGATTCATCAGGGCTCAATTCTGAAACCCTCCCCTTCAGCCGTCCAGGTCATTACAAGGGAGTTTAAGACTGGCTGTGGATGGGACAACTTCCTCTGTGATGGTCACCCCCTAACCCTGTCGTTTGAGTTGATCTATGGGAGATTGAGAAAAGAAATTCCAGACTTGAAACAAAATCTAGAATTGAAATAAACTTCGGTCAGTAATTATTAACTTCTTCTTATTAAGAAGGTTGAGCTAGCAGAATCGTTAGCACTTGTCTGAATCCTTACACTCTGAGTTCAAATCCTGCTGAAGTTGACTTGGCTTTTTATTCTTTTGGGGTCAACAAAATGAGCTGTGCACCAAATTTCAGGTCTTGTGCCTATAGCAGAAAGGAGGATGATGATGATGATGATCATCATCATCATAGTCATCATCATCAAGAGCAGAGGAATAGAGTTTGTGGCAAATAAAGTCATTTCACTTCACCAATATTTCTAATGACAATCCTAAGATGCTGCACATTATCAAATTACATATTTCTTTACAAAACAAACAAAACAGATAAAAAAAAAAGAAAAAGAATTACATGAGAGGAAAATAAAAACAAATTTATTTCTTAAGTAGTCACAAGATGAGGGATTTAAGGAAATGGGATTGTTTAGTTTCACTCACAGTATTAATGCCGTTTGTGAAAAAAATCATCATCATCGTTTGGTGATGCAAACAGGAAAAATAGAACAAGAAAATATGTATGTTTTTATTAATATTTAACAGAAGTAAGAGAGTGACTCGAGGACTAAAAGCTTCATGCGTTGGCATCAAACTTTTGATGAGTGCCAATGCATGAAACAGTCTAACTGTGACCATCCCCAAAACTGTTTTGTCCAATGTGTTTGTGTGTGTGTATGTATGTGTGTCAGCCACATGGTTTTGAGTTCCGTCCCACTACATGGCACCTTGGACGATGCACGAAACTCTTGGACCTTCAGTCACTCTGTTGCTTCTCTTATATTTACTAATCTTAAAACTCTAAGCATTTATATCTATTTGAGAAAAAAAATACTAATTCTTCTTCCTTCTCCTCCTCATTTTATTATTATTATTTTTGGGAGTCAATAAAAGTAGTAGTTAAGTAGGGGAGGTTCAATGTAATTGAGTGGCCCCTGGCCTTGAAATTGCTGGTCTTGTGCTAAAAATTATTAGGGCAGAGTCGTTAGCATGCTTGATGCTATTCCACCCATCTGGGGTCAATGTAATCAACTAGTCCCCTCCCCCGAAATTGCTGGCCTTGTGCCAAAATTGCAAACCATTATTATTGTTGTTATTGTTATTTTTTGCAGATAAGAAGAGAATGGATATTTTCCCAGAAATCTCAGTAAGTCCAGACTTTTCTTTCTTCGTCCTCTTCCCTCCACTTCAAATAAGAGAACATGGACTTTTCCCAATGGAAGAAACTAGAATGTTCTTGAATTAAAATATTTTAAGAGATGGAATGGCAGGTTTTTCACAAAACCACTTTTATAAAACCTTTCCTCTAATTTGTGTTTCCCTTTCTCTGTTGGTGTCGATATAACTAGCGCCATCTAAGTTGGGTCAGCATGAAAAAAAAAAAATGTAACAAGCAAAAACAATGCTTTGTGGAGAGGAGGAGGGGGGGCATGATTTTGTTAATTCTCCCCCAAACCTAATTCAATGCCACAACCTGAAAATTATTAAAGAATTTCTTTAATGTTGCTGCTTTGTTTCTTTTTTTCTTTTTTTTTGTGATTGCCATGGAAGAGATGGAATCTCTTGATTTGAATTTAAGGGCTGGACATCTTATCATTGTGCTTATAAAAATTAATTTAAGCTAATAAAATTTTCCCCCCATAGAATAAAGTTAATTAGGCTCACATCTAATCCCCAACAAGGGTTAAGTACTGGATTTGTGTGGCCCCTTCAGCTGAAATTTTAAAGCAAGTATCTTGTTTATAATGGTGTAATTATCTAAGCAGTATTTTGGTTGACGACCAAATATAATTGAGATATTCTGGGTCTTAACAAAATTTTTAACCTTTTTTTTTTTTTTTTAACTTGAGTGAAAAGAACATATTTAATTTAATTCTTTTTATTTTTATTTTAGTACCAACTTGTAAATATTTATCTGCAGAGGCTTCTTCAGTGGAGGCCACCAATAAAACAGTCCATAACTGGAAGTCCCTCCAACCAACCTTTGGTATGTAAACAATAAAATCCTTTATAGATATATGTAAATAGAGATGTTGCATTTAAAGGAGAATTTGTTTTTTCTAATTTCAGAAAGTTAGGATTTTGAATTTGACAATTATAGGAAATGAATATGAATCACAATTAAAATTAATTAAACTATATACATTTTTAAAATTTTTTTTGTCAACTGTGCTGCAAAATCCAACTTTTGTGAGATTTTATAAATAACAGGATGTTTGTTTTTCTTTTAAGATCTTTCACTTCAACAGAACAGCTGAAGAAAGTTCAAAGCGGCAACAGTCTAATTCCTGATGACTTATTCTTTGTTAGCAAAGTCTTAAAACAAGAATAATCTTCATAGCTCATTATTATTTGATTGCTACAAAATATAATTGTTGATTAATTATGTGATTGAGCTTTAAGATCCTGTTGAAGATGATAACAATGGATTGAGAAAACTTCCAGGAAACTCATTAAGACTTACATTTTTTGATTTGTCACCATAGTCATTTCTTTGAATTGATTAAAGATTGTTGGTGATATAAAGATCAATAAATGCTTGTTTGATTGTCTCTCAGAAATAATGATCAATAAAACAAGGGTTTAACTCCCTATATATCCATCCATTTACTATATTAGTAGATAATAGGGGGTTTTAACTATACGTAGATCTATCATAGTGTCTTCAATGTTACAGTCTTTAACTTGCAGGAGTCACTTTTATCTATTGTCAATAATGAAGCAGAGAGAAGAGACAAAATTGTTTAAAAAAACTATAGACTTTATTCTTAATTGTAATATGTTCCAATAAAACAATATAAAACAATAGATTATGTGCTTCATTATAATACACTTCAACAACCCTTATTTACATATCCAAAAATGCTTTGGTGATGTCCAATTTTAATTGTGACATGCATCCTTTTGGATTTAAGCAAGCAAATTGTCGGCTGATGTTGAGCAACCTCTGCAATGCTCAAAGAGATCTTTGGTAAAGAACATTCCTTTGCAAACACACAAACTACTTCTGGTTGTTCTTCTTTCAAGTGAAGTTAAGACTAAACTACAAACCCAATTATCACGGAGCTGGTTTTACATTTAACATTGATTTACAGTTTGTTTCTGTCTCTGTTCAGTTTGATCTGACCAAAATATTTTCTTTAAACTATCATTTTCACAAATGTAATTTCGAGTATTTTGTTTCTGTTTTCTCTCAGCTTCAAGAGGTTGGTCATTTTGCTTGTCGCTATCCTTGGTTAGATCTTCTCCCACCATTTCAAGGGATCAAATCTTACAGGACTGCCTGTCATTACTTCCGTTCCCCTTCTGCTACCCCTGTTCAGCCTTTCATTTGTCCTTGCTACTTTTGTAATGAAGACTTATTAAAGCTTCAGGTAAGTTAGTTTCTTTATTATTCGGTTTAACAGATTCACATCAAAATTTCCTATAAATTCTAGAAAGCAAATTACAATTTTGATGCTAAATTGATCAATTTGGTAGGTTCTTCGAAAGCAAACAAAATTTATCAGTAACAAAGCAAAAAAAAAAAATGAATGAATTGGGTTCTTTTATCCTGACTGCAACAACTCGGCTAATATTGATTGATTAAAGCAATTACGTCTTAGTAAATCACCAGCACCACTATCTTAATGTCCACTTTTCCATTAATTAAATTTAATTTATCAAAAATTAAAATTTGTGAATTTTCATGGATGAGTTAATGAACTTTGGTTCTTTTCTCTAAATTATATATATATATATATATAGTGAATTTGAGGATAAACACCTCTTATAGGGATGGTTCCATCCAAGTTACACTGGTTTAATATATATTATACTGTGAAGAGATATCTCTTCAATAAATATATTATAAATATCCTATATTATTAAGAATGTCTCAATCAATCAGCATGTGGCTTCGTTAATGTCCTTCTCCCCTGATCATAATTCACTCAAAATTTTCAAAATGCTTACTTATTTTATTACCTCTGCCTTAGCAAAGGCGGAGGTATAGTTTCCAGTTGTGTTTGTTTGTCCATGGACAAGATATTTCAAAAACCACTGGATGGATTCAGATGAAACTTTGAGATGTTTTGCCTCATAACTAGCACAAACTAATTAGATTTTGGGATTGATCAGGTACCGGACAAGATTCTGGATTATTTTTCCTGTTTTTTTACTTAATTTTTGAAAGCGATCGGGTTCATTTTTTTAGTATTCTCGTTTGTGAGAACAGTTGAGTTTATTTCAGATATTCTCATTTTAAAAATCATCTCCAGCTAATCATTGAGAGGATGTTGGTGTTGCCTTGGCAGAGGTTTGCACTCTCTCAGTGCTCTTGTTATATATGTTTTCTAATTTGTATCGAGTTTAAATAGAAATAATCGTAGGCAATGTTAATTAATAAATTGATTTTATCCATTAAATCTCTCCATTTTCTTACTTAATAATATATATAAATAAATCTTCTTTCGGTCTGTTGGTGCCTCTGAGTAGCACATCAGGTAGTCATTGAATATCAATTATCTGTCTCTGGCCAACTGGTATACTTCTTCCCAGGTAATGTTCAGTCTGCATAGGTCTTCTCTGAAGGTACCATGCCATGTCTTCCTCAACCGGCCTCTTTTTCTTTTACCTTCCAGCAGCATTTAAGGCCATGCCTGTTTTGGCAAGCCTCTCCTCTGGCAGTCTTAGTATGTGTCCAGCCATTCTCATTTGTTGTTCGGTTACAATTGCATGCAGGGGCCTTACTTGATCAGTTATTCTTAGGATCTTTCTGGTAGGCTTCTTACGTTTTTCCACCTACCAAATCCACTTACAGGGCTCTGCTTGGCCCAGGGTTATAATTATTTACCTTGCATTTCTTTTCAGTCTCTTCTCTGTTCTCCATGTGCAAAAGAGATTTTATTTCAAACTATTGAGATTGCCATCCAATCAAGTGAGACTGCAAACGATTCTACTCCACAGTCGGCTATCATCACGTTTCCATGGCAAGTTTCCTTAGATCTTCTTTGTAAAGCCAGCATTGATGTTTGCGATGCAGTTGATTCAATTCTCTCCAATCATCCCCAGATCTTACCTGATTTTTGTGCCAGCATGCTTGATTCTCATCCTGAACAGGTAAGTCTCGCTTTTAGCCTCAACATTCATTTACATTGACCTCCGCAGCCACTCGAACCTCTTATTCTTTTTCAATCCAATCTTTATATTAATAATGGTTGACAATTTGGCGATTGATTTTTGTTTTGTTTTTACACAAACAACTAATTTAAATACATCTTGCAATTATGATTATGAAGTCATTTTGATGCTTATAACATTTTTTTACCAAAATTATTCCAACAAAATTTTGAAATATTAGAAATGGGTGATTAATGGTGGATCATCATCATTTAATGTCTGTTGTCCATGCTGGCATGGGTTGGATGATTTGACCAAGGCTGCACCAGACTCCAGGTTTCTACAGCTGGATGCCCTTCCTAACACTACACCACTCTGAGAGTGTAATGGGTGCTTTTATGTGCCACTGGCACGGGTGCCATTTGCATAACACCAGTATCTGCCATGACTGTGATTTTACTTGACTTGATGGGTCTTCTCAAGCATGACCTAATGCCAAAGGTCTTGGTCATCCATCAAATCCTGCCATGGGAAAAGTTATTTCAATAAACCAGCATTCTCACTCAGTGGCAGCAAATTTATTTTACATTTATGCTAAAAAAAAAAATTAAAAAAAAAAAAGCAAACCCACCAGTGATAAACAGTACATCTATGAAGAATTGTGATTTGGAATGGATTAACTATTGTAGTGAATTGTGGCAGCCAGCAGTTTGACACAAGTTCTGCCTTTTGTCTCTCTTAAACTATGTTTTAGGTTGATGAAACAAACATTTGGTTTATTGATCTGAACATTTGATTTATTGATATTGTTGTAAATAATGTGACGGCAGATGAATTTTGTCTATTAATCCTTTAGTTGTCATATTACATGAATACTCCAGCTGAAAAAGAAAGGAGGGTGGGCCATTTGTGGATATTTTTGAATTTAACATTCGTTACCTCTGCTAGTGTGGATTGGATACTAAGACAGGAGCTGGCCAGTCTCCATGGTCTGTTTTGGCAGGGTTTCTATGGCTGGATGCCCTTCCAAATGCCAACCACTGCCTTTTACACAGCACTAGTACAGGTGCTTTGATGTGGCACCAGCACCCATGAGCCCACAAGATTAGAAATGCTCAGATGGCAAGGGATACAGAGGACAACCAGGTCTGGCCCAGCGTCTGAAGAACCTTTTCCACCACTTCATCCCATGTCTTCCTCAATCTTCAACTTCTCACTCCTAAAATATATGCTCAGTTTTTACACTTTTTATTCTTCTAACTTTTGTACAACTGTAAAAATAACTCAACTGTTTGTATTTTCAGTGGAAATATTTAATGCAAAAATTTCAAACGCTATTAAGTGAAGATAGCACAGAACATAACCGCTATTACCCCATATTCCAAGGTAAGATTTTTTTTTATTAAACTGTCATTATTACACACTAGATTGTGGCTGACTAAGGTATCTGCCAGTTTTAGGAGCAGTTCCAAATTGCATCACAAACAAATAGAATCTAGACGCCAAATCAAGAGGATTTCACGACCAAGGAACTAGTGATACATGCAAGGACATATTCTTCCTACTTTAACCAGTAATCCAGTGTGAAGGACATGGCCAGCTGTAGCTTAATACTGTAATGATATAATTGATGTCTATTCTGTTCATTTCCCAGCTACATGCTTTCAATTTCAGTCCTGTTGTTTGGCATAAAATGAGCAGCAAATGTTTTCAACTGTAACCACATGTTGACTGCATCTTTGTCAGGGGATTAGGGTGAAGAAGAAGAAAAAAAGTCAGTCATATATATATATATATATATATATATATATATATAAAAACACACACACACACACACACACACACACACACACATATATATATATATATATATATATATTAATTAGCCACCAACGAAGCCGTAAATGCAAAATGTAAGTTAGTACTAGAGCGCAGAATGTTCCTGAAGGTCGGCAATGGTCTTCCTCGGTCACGAGTGGACAGCCATCATCATATATATATATATATATATAGCGTGATCGTTGCCAGAGCACTAGCTGCCTGGCTTTGTGCCGGTGGCACGTAAATAGCACCATTTTGAGCGTGGCCGTTGCCAGTACTGCCTGACTGGCCTTTGTGCGGGTGACACGTAAAAGCACCCACTACACTCTATGAGTGGTTGGCATTAGGAAGGGCATCCAGCTGTAGAAACTCTGCCAAATCAGATTGGAGCCTGGTGTAGCCATCTGGTTTCACCAGTCCTCAGTCAAATCGTCCAACCCATGCTAGCATGGAAAGCGGACGTTAAATGATGATGATATGTGTGTATACACATATAATATTATTAAATAAGGAAATGCAGAGATTATATGATATAAATTAATTTATTAATTAACATTGCCTACAATTATTTCAATTTACATTCAATACAAATTATAAAACATAATGAAATAATTTTGCAATTTGAAGATTTTGAGTGAAAGGTCATTAAGGAAGTTACATGCTGATCAGTTGATATACTCCAGCAGACTCATATATATATAATCATCATTTAATGTCCATTTTCCATGCCGGCATGGGTTGAATGATTTGACAGGAACTGGCAAGGCCAGGGGCCATACCAGGTCCCATAGTCTGCTGGATTTCTTCCTAATGTCAACCACTTTACAGAGTGTGGACTGGGTGCTTTTTATATCACCAGTACTATTTGTATATCTGCCTACCTGTATGTGTATAAATATATGTGTGTGTGTGTGTATATATATTTATGTGTGCGTGTGTACATATATATATATAATATAGATTTAATCAAAAGATTAAATGTGGTACTTAAAATGCTTGAGGCACCAGAATTTGGTAGGATAAAAGCCAAAAACAAAATCAAGAGATTTGGTGAATAAAATTTGAAGTTAAGCAACAAAAATTCAATGGGTTATAGCAGTACGTACGTTTCATACAAGCTCCATTTATGGATAAATGGAGCTTGTACGAAACGTACGTACTGCTATAACCTATTGAATTTTTGTTGCTTAACTTCAAATATATATATATATAAGGGCGTTGTAGTTTGCTTGAAACATTTTAATATCAAAGAAGGTAAAAGGAGAGAAAATAGAAAGTTTATAAAATCTTTATATTTCAGGCACAAAGGCCCATCTTCAGAAGAAAAGAACAGTCTGGGAAATTTCCTAGCATTATGTAGTAGCAGCATTCACTCACCAAAGGTAGGTGTAATTGACGCCCAGATCATTGGTGCAATCAAACTTCCAACTGTTACTGTGAGCTACTCACCATCTGTAAGATGATATGACAGTGTTATCTTAACAGTAGTAGTAGCAGTCACCCGCTAAATGTTGCTAGTGTTGGTGTAAACAAACTTCCATCTGTTGTCGCAGACCATTCACCACCTGTTGGATGGTGTCATAGGAGCCACCAGCTCAACTCCAGTCGTCCCCACTTCAATGAGATGACCACCTCCACCATCTGCAAGGTTATCCACAAGGAAGGACATGACATTTGGTTAGCCCATTCAAGTCTGTCCCTATGCAGACACCTATCAACGAGGTGGTCACATGCAGTACAGCAGCCCTGCGTGCTAACAAACTACTCCATTCGCAACACTAATACGTGCCTACGTATGGGCGTAGTATAACAAACACAATGCTCCAACTGCAACAAACAGTACATTGGTAGCAGAACACGACCACTCCACATCAAGGAGCATCTCACCATCAACATGTCCTCCTTCCACAAACACCTAACCAGATGTGGCAACACCACAAAGGAGATAGACATCTCCAGACAAGCCTCGGAGAAGAACACCGGCAATTTACTTATAAAAGAGGCTCTGCTTATCCACCACCTCAACCCCAAAAATTAACAGTTGATTGGAGTTGAGTTGGTGGCTCCTATGACACCATCCAACAGATGGTGAATGGTCTATGACAACAGATAGAGGTTTGTTTACACCAACACTCAGGCAGCTAGCAACATTTAGAGGGTGACTGCTACTACTACTACTTTTAAGATAACACTGTCATATCATCTTACAGATGGTGAGTAGCTCACAGTAACAGTTGGAAGTTTGATTGCACCAATGCTCTGGGCGTCAATCACACCTACCTTTGGTGAGTGAGTGCTGCTGCTACATAATGCTAGGAAATTTCAATGGGTTAACAGAACCCACATAACTGGACAGTTTCCAGACTGTTCTTTTCTTCTGAAGATGGGCCTTTATGCCTGAAATATAAAGATTTTATAAAACTTTCTGCATTGTCAGAAGCTTTCTATTTTCTCTTTTTTTACATTCTTATATATATTGATATTTAGCAGAAGTAACAGTGACTCCAGAATTTTAATATATTTGGTATGTGTTGTTTCTTATAAACCGATTGAATTCCTGTAGATTTTCCACCAAAGGATTTTTTTGTCAATTAGCTTCATGCATCAGCGGTCACATGACTGGTTTTTTTTTTTTTTGCAATCAAACATTACTTAATTTATTTTTGTGTGGAATCTTATAAAGTGAGTTTTCACCTCCAGTAGTTTTCTATCTGATTTTGTTTTATAATGTTGTGCCACAGCTCCCTGTTGTAAGTGTATGGTGAGTGTTAAACTGGTTGTGTCCAGTGTAACAGTTAAGAGTCCTTAAGTTTGCAACTTTGTTTTATAGTCAAATTTATAAATCACAGTTTGTTCTCAGACTTAAATGTTTGTGGTGTGTTGTTGATAAGGAGGATTTAGATCTCTTTGTTACACCCAACTGTCAACTTTAATAATATACAAAAACACCAAAATCCTCCTTATCAACAACACACCACAAGTATTTAAGCCTGAGAACAAACTGTGGATGTCCAATGTGATTTATAAATTTGACTGTAAAATACAAATTTTGAGGACTCTGTTACATTGGGCAGATCAGTATAACACTGTCACACAAACTCACCATGCACTTACATCATGGAGCTGTTGTACAACATTATAAAACAAAATTAGATTGGAGAATACTAGAGGTGAAAACTTCATAAAATTCTATACAAAAATAGATTACTGATGGAAACCATGTTCATTTCGTAAAACAATGCCAAAATTAACGAACATACATTAAAAGAAATTAGCATGTGGTTACTGACAAAAAAAAAAGAATCCTAATTGTCAAAATTTGA
Source organism: Octopus bimaculoides (assembly GCF_046866305.1). NCBI lineage: Eukaryota > Metazoa > Mollusca > Cephalopoda > Octopoda > Octopodidae > Octopus > Octopus bimaculoides. The sequence continues at coordinate 1,972,344 of NC_142930.1, read as the reverse complement.
CCATGACACAAACCAACACTTTTGACCTCTGTGGCATAATGCTTACAATCAATAAACCTTTGGAAGCAATGTCTACCGAAATTCAACCAGTTTATAAGAAACAAACACCAAATAGATTCAGTTTGTGATAATGTGGCTGTAAAGGTTTTGGTAAATGTCAAATATGGATTTAGGAACTTTATTGATCCAAACCAACTGTAAAAAAAACAAAATAAGAAGGATAAAACTTTTACATAGTTGTTCCTCATATATATGTGGAAGTGCAATGGCCCAGTGGACTCGTGGTTTCAATTCCCAGACCAGGTGTTGTTTATTGAGCGAAAACACCTAAAGCTTCACGACGTTCCAGCAGGGGGTTGGTGGCAAACCCTGCTGTACTCTTTCACCACAACTTTCTTCCTGTTTCTGTTGTATCTTTATTTCAAAGGGCCAGTCTTGTCATGCTGAATATCCCTGAGAACTACGTTAAGGGTACATGTGTCTGTGGAGTGCTCAACCACTTGCACGTTAATTTCACAAGCAAGCTGTTCCATCGATCGGATCAACTAGAACCCTTGTTGTCATAACCGATGGAGTGCCATGTGATATATATATATATATATATGTGTGTATGTTTGGTTGTATAATATATTTTTTTTACTCTTATTTTTCAAAGATATGCTTTCAGAAATGGTAAAGAAGCTGAAGACATCGGATGTTTTGCATTTAGTTCCTGCTAATGGAAGCCTTTCTTATTTTTTACCATATCTTAACCAATGCTGCATTAAGGACCAGCTTGTCTCACTTGAAAAAATTATTGTAGAAAGAGGCCAAAGTTTGACTTTATATGATTAAATTTTGGAGTTTCTCCCAGTTAAAAGAAAGAAATCTACTATTCTTCAAGAAATCTTACTCATTCAGTCATGAACAGTTTGTTAATGAAGACAAGAGCTTCAGTTCTAATGAATTTCTAAAACGAACAGAAAAGAGATTTGATTCTTTTTTTTTTTTTCTAATTTTGTTAAACTATCAGGGAGTTTTGTTTTAAACATAAAATGTTTAAACATTAACAGTCATGGCAGAATTTGTTTAAAGAGCTGCACTGATTTGCTTTTTTTTTTTTTTTTTTTTTTTTTTTTATATCGGTCTCACAGACACACCAGAATTTACAATGGAATCAAACCAAAACATGACAACTTAAATTCCTAAATAAATTTCATGGCCATTATTTTTTCTGCCTTGAGGAAAAGATTATAGTGTTAGGGTGACTGATTCCAAGTCTAGCACCTGTATATTTTGTGAATCGACCATCAACATTTAATTAAAAGCAGCAGTTTGTGCAATATCTACCATAATGTTAACATCAACAGAAGTTTTTTTTTTTGACAGTCTCTCTTTATTTATATTTTGTCATGGGACTTGTTTGAGAAATATCTCTGCTACATAAAACATTCCACAGTATTGACTGTTCAAAGAAGAAATAAACAATTGAAGAGAAAAATCTGCATCTTGTTTCATTTGAATCAACAGAAGAGGCTAGCAACTTACTTCTCTGCTGATTGACTTTCTGAATGCATCTGTCAAGAGAACGTGCTGTCTCTCAACATGCTACCACAACCTAATACAATGCAATTTTATTTATTAGTATGTTGCTCTATGGACAAACCTTAACATCAGACATAATCTATTCACTTTATAATCACCATTCGATAGTAATTGTTAAACAATGTTTTTAACCAAATTTGTAATTGAGAATAAATTCACATATTTTTTAATTTTGTTTTCTGTTATTTCTTTTGTCTTAAAAATTTTTTTTCAAGTATAAAATTTATGTCCAAATGTGACAAGACCTAAAAAGTTCTTTCAAGGCTATTTCTCTCTTTTTCATCATTACAACTATTGTTATAATGATGAAATGGATCCAGATGCTGTGTAGGTTGTCTGTTGTGCAAGAATTCATTCTACATTAAACTTATTGTGGATAAATCTCTTGGTAAGATCATCATAGTTACCAGCTGGAATAAAGTCTCAAGTTTTAGGTATTTTCCATCCACTGAATCTGATAAATCCTGATAATGATTGCTTGTAACCAATGCTAAATGATAGAATATCTCAAAACTCTACAATTGGTACGAGGGGTGTATGAAAAGTTTTGAGCCTAACCTAGAAACGGGGCTGCTAGGTAGCTGAAACAATTTTTTCTGGTAAGTACAGTCTTTTCGGAGTGTTCTTGCTCATTTTCATGAGTCTGATATTTATTTTTGCTCAAGATTTTTGAATAAACAAGTGTCGAGTTTACAAGGAAAATGGAGAAAACTGAATATCGTGCTGTCATAAAGTACCTTCATTTGAAAGGCATGACTCCATCAGAAATCCATGAAGATATGGTGAGAACCTTAACAGACAATGCTCCTTCAAATGCAGCAGTCAAACACTGTGTAAATGAGAGTGTGTGGCAGGGAGAGTGTGGAAGATGATCCCAGACCAGGGAGACCTCCAACTGCAACCACCAAGGACGACCTTGAACTTGCTCTTGGTATGATAATGCAAGATCGTCGAATATCATGTCGTCAGATAGCCGAAGGACTGGGCATCTCAACTGAAAGAGCAGACAACATTGTGACAAAAGAACTTGGGTTCTCAAAGGTTTCTGCAAGGTGGGTCCCTCGCCTTTTGACTCCTGAACAGAAACACACCAGGTGCACTTTGTCCACAAGCAATCTGAAACTGTTTGAAGCCAATGAAGAAAATTTTCTTGCTTGTTTCATTACTATGGACGAAAGTTGGGTCCATCACTACCAGCCTGAAACCAAAGAACACTCAAACCAGTGGAAGCACACATCTTCCCCTACCCCAAAGATGGCCAGGGTCATTCCTTCAGCTGGCAAGGTCATGGCGTCCGTGTTTTGGGATTCTCAAGGTGTCTTGCTGATCTATTGCCTTGAAAAGGGTCACACCGTGACAGGGCTGTATTATTATCAGCACCTGAAACGCCTCCGAGAAGCAATCAAAGAAAAAAGGCCGGGAATGCTCACCAGAGGAGTCCTTTTTCATCACGACAATGCTCCAGTCCACCCCTCAGTGGTTGCCATGGCAACAATTCGTGATTGTGGATACAATCTTGTTCCTCATCCTCCTTATTCGCCAGACGTAGCCCCCTCTGACTTTCATCTATTTCCAAAAAGGAAAAAAGCCCTGACTGGTCGCCATTTTGTCAGTGACAATGACGTCATAGATGCTGTAGGAAGTTTCTTGGAGTCCCAAACAAAGGAGTACCTCTACGCCAGGACATGGCGCTTCAGCACCGCTGGAGAAAGTGTTCAGCCATCGAGGGGGACTATGTTGTAAAATAAATCATCAGATGTCTTGTACCATGTTTTGTTTTTTTGAGGCTTAAGTCTTTTCATACACTCCTCGTATTTTGATTGTTCAGATCCTGCCAAAGTTATTTTTCTATCTTCCAAGATTACTAAAACAGTTCCCAGCCAACTACTGGAGGAATGGGAGATGAGCTGGATAACATAAATGACTCTTCTCTTAACCCCTCACAGATGGGAAGTGGTACTAGTCATATCGAAACGCTCTGTGTGTGAGCAGTACGATGTCTCGCTCTGTATGGCACCGTGTTTTCAAATATGCCATATTGCAAAGAGTCTGTAGAGACCCAATGGTTTAAAACAAGTACACAGCACAGACTGTCAGTTCTAAATCTGTGAGCAAGGGGTTATAATCATCATCGTTTAACATCCGACTTCCATGTTAGCATGGGTTGGATGATGTGACTATGAACCAGGTGGCTACACCAGGCTCCAATCTGATTTGGCAGAGTTTCTACAGCTGGATGCCCTTCCAAACGCCAACCACTCAGAGAGTGTAGTGGGTGCTTTTACGTGCCACCGACACGAGGGCCAGTCATGCGGTACTGGCAACGGCCATGCTCAAAATGGTGTTTTTTACATTCCACCTGCACAGGAGCCAGTCTAGTGGCACTGGCAACGATCTTGCTCAAATGTTTTTTCATGTGCCAGTAAGGCGACGCTAGTAACGATCACGCTCAGACGGTGCTCTTAGTGCTCCACTGGTACAGGTGTCAACACAATTTTGAATTCACTTGCCCCAACAGGTCTTCGCAAGCCGAATTTAGTGTCCAATGAAGGAGAGGTTGGCATGGGTGCCAGTCATCGAATTTGGTTCGATTTCACTTGCCTCAACAGGTCTTCACAAGCGGAGTTTAGTGTCCAATGAAGGAAAGGTGCGCATAAGTGGGCTGGCTATACCCCTGGCAGAGTCCTTGAACTTAGGTCTCAATTGGCTTGACGGGTCTTCTCATGCACAGCATATTTCCAAAGGTCTCGGTCACTAGTCATTGCCTCGGTGAGGCCTAATGTTCAAAGGTCGTGCTTCACCACCTCGTCCCAGGTCTTCCTGGGTCTACCTCTTCCACAGGTTCCCCTCAACTGCTAGGGTGTGGCACTTTTTCACACAGCTATCCTCATCGATTCTCGCCACATGACCATATCAGCAAAGTCATCTCTCTTACACACCACAGCTGATTCTTCTTAGGTCCAACTTTTCTCTCAAGGTACTTATACTCTGTCGAGTATGCACACTGACATTATACATCCATCAGAGCATACTGGCTTCATTCCTTGCGAGCTTACACATGTCCTCAGCACATGTCCTCAGCCCATGTTTCACTGCCATGTAGCATGGCTGTTCGTATACGTGTCATACAGTGTGACTTTTACTCTGAGTGAGAGGCCCTTTGTCACCAACAGAGGTAAGAGCTCTCTGAACTTTGCCCAGGCTATTCTTATTCTAGCAGCTACACTTTCAGTGCACCTTCTTCCGCTACTGACTTGGTCACCTAGGTAACGGAAGCTATCAACTAAGTCTAGTTTTTCTCCCTGGAATTTGGCATTTCTAAGTAGCCATCTTTCCCTTTTCCTGGCGAGGATGTAGTCAATTTGGTTAGTGTGTCTGCCAGAACGGTAGGTGACTGGCAGGTTTCTTGAAGTTAGTATTGTAAACCATAAGGTCATTTGCATCACAGAACTCCAGCAGCCTGGTTCCCTCCTCATTGCGAGAACCAAAACCATAGCCTCCATGTATGCCATGGAAGCCCCCTGAATGTTGTACAACATGTCCATTGAAGTCACCAGCCACAAAGAGAAGGTCCCTGTCATTCGTCAATGAGGTAGTCTGCAAGAGGGTGTCATAAAATCGGTCTTTCTGTCCATCAGGTAGCCCCGGCTGAGAGGCACAGGCCAAGATAATGGTTGCTAACCCATGATGAAGGACTAAGATTTTGAATGAAAGTTCTGCTGGAAAGCACAATTCATGACCGGTTCTTATTTTTTGTTTAAAGCTGTTTTGCTTCAATTATACTTGGAAAGACAATACATTACAGCCATTGCTTTCCCTGAGAAGTCTCAGGACTTATCTATTTAAGACTTCCAACAGTCAGGGTTGACAATAGAATTTATAGCTGGACAATTCTCTTCTAAGCCTGGGAAAAGTCATTTCCTAAAAGCAAACAGTTCCCCTGTTGCAGAGCAGGCCCCTCCAGAATGTAAAGAGCAGAATAAAAGTACTCACAGAATATTCTTGTCCAAGACTAACAATCCCTTCCCTGGAAACATGATGGGCAAAAACTGATCTTGGTGAGATTTGAACTTAGAATATAAAGAACCAGAACAAAGGCCTTAGTTTTTGCCAATTTGCCTCTGAAAGGACTTCACATTTTATCCCTCCAGGGGTCAAAAAAAAAAGTACTAGTAATTGCACTTACCCTTATTTTTTAAGAAAGTCGTTTCTACATTCTTCTTTAATAATTGTTTCTAATTTAGGTAGAAGGGCAACAATTTTTGAGGGGAAGGGCTTAATTCATACCATTGACCTCGGTATTTGGTTGGTACCTTATTTTATCCACCTGAAAGAATAAAGGGCACAGTTGATCTCATGAGGATTTGAACTCAGAAGTTGAAGAGCCGTTACTAAATATTGCAAGGCAGGTTGTCTGAAACTAATAATTCAATTACTGCACTGCCTTTCTCGATTCTTCCTAATTAATAATAAAACTCTTTCTCTGTTCTACATTACTCTAAAATCAATGTGTGTGTTGGAATGTTCGTAGCCAGAATGGTAATCCAGTTTGATAATGTTTTATCTGCAACTTGACTCAGTGATTCTCTTCAACAAACATTCAATTTGTTTACAATAGAATAAATAATTCAAAGTTATATATCCTCAAATCACTCAACCGTTTTTATCTAAAAATTCAACTTCAATGAATTTCTGATATTTTGCAGAATCCATTCTATAAAGTCACTCAATCAATTCTTTACTTGATTTTGTTTCAAAATTATTTCCATTTGTTCTTTTATAATTTGTTTTACACCATTTTTTTCCATTTCTTTTGATAAAGTAGTGGTTGTTATTACTATTATTATTAAACTTCCTATCTTGCTAAATTGATAAGGTGTGGGATTGCAGGAACATTGAAGGTTTGTGTTCCATCATCAACCAAACAAAGAATCTAACAAGATAATAGATTGAATTATAGATAATGTCTTAACTTCAACACTGGGGTCCAGTTTCTGATTTCATACTGTGTGTGATATCAGCTGTGTAACAATCCATTCCACATTAACCTGCAAAGATCCCATAAAGTTTTCATGATTATAAGATTTAAAAGTCTGACATTACAGTTTTTGTTGTTTTCCATCATCACAACAACGAACTGGTTGTGGTCGAATGAGAGATTGTGAAAATTATATTCCAGAAGCAACTATGTTTAGTATACAGCTACTTTTCTTACCTCAGTCTCTCTTTCAAATACATGAATCTTTGACATTTCTATTTTAAAGCATTGCATGGCCGAAAGGTTAATAAATTTGCTTAGCAACTATAAGGTCTTTACGTTTGGTCCTGTTGCATGGCATCTTGGATCAACCAATTTCCTTGCAGTAGACTATAGATGCCTGTCAGAGGGATTGTACCTGCAATTCACACACAGCCTGGCAATTACACTAGGGGCAAATGTGTCTGTGGGATTCTCAAACACTGATATATATATTCAATTGAATCTTCATTTCTTTCTGGAATGCTCATGACAAAATGATTTGAACATGTTTTTATGATTTTCAAAAGAAGTATTAGAGATATCTCAACAAATCATGTTTAGATCTGATGTTTGCAAGTACAGAAGTAAGATGGTTTAGTAGATAAAGGACTGAAAAACGGGCTCATGGAGAACAAGTTCCAATTCTATAGCAGATCTTTGTGTTTTGACTTGTCCCAGTTCAAAGGAGCTGTTAAAAATAAGTGACAATGGTATCTGCAATAAATGACTGATGGGGAAAAATATATATTTCTTATATATTTGCAATCATGTGATTGGGTTTAGCAGAAGCTCTTAAAAGATGTTCGCGAGGCTTTTATAGATTTTGTTTTTCTTTTTATGAATTACTTTAGGAAAGGCACATGACCTTGTGGTTAAGGTGTTGAGCAAAACACTTCATTTCATGTTACTCCAGTTCACTCAGCTGGAAAGTTAACCCGGTGAGGGACTGGCACCCCATCCAGTGGGGAGTGTTAAGATCTTATTCACTCACATACCATGAAAATTGGGTTAATCTCTGACCCTTATGAATCCTGAGGATCATGACAGGCCATAAAGAATTTTTACTCCGTATATTTGTAAGGAATTAACCAGCTTCAACATTTTCAATATTAATCTAAATTTCTTGTGAAATTTAATGACTGAAATGTGAATTAAAAGGGAAGAAAAGACAAAAGAAGTTGGGGAAAAACAAGTAAAAAATAGTTTAAAACACAAACAAGTCAATTAGGGCATAAATTGATTAACACTTCTCATTTAATAATCATCAGTTGATACAGACTTGAAGTTATTTTTTTTGTTTTTGTTGGTTTTTTTTTGTTGGTTTTTTTTTTTCAACCATCATTCACTCAACAATATCACCAAATACATCCAGTAACAAAGGTATTTATGAAATTTTGTCAATAATACCATCATCTTTTGACTATTGTCAGTTGGGGGAGGTGGGGGGAGTTGTATACAAATGTTTTTTCTTTTTCGTTATATCTCTGCTACATCATCAACTAATGCCATCCAATAATGTGAAATAACAAAACAGTAAAGGATGGTACTTCAGTAATACATTTGGTTTTGGTTTTGTTTCATTTTTGTTTTTCTTGGCTGCAGAATAGCAAATATTAGGCAGGGGAGTTGGTTTGGTCCCCTCCCTCCACAACAGCTTGGTTTGGATTCCACTGTATCAGCTAGGCCATCCAGCTAAGAAAGTTCCAAGTCATGACAATGGCTGAATTTATATAGAATTCAAGGGACAAAAAAAAAAAAAAAAAAAAAATAAGATTGTCATTGTTCCAGTTTAGTTATGACATCTTGGATTCAACAGATTTTCCTTTGCATCTTTTTTTTCTTTCTTTTTTTCTTTTTCAAGAGCTAATTTCTACTAATGGTTAACTACTTTGTTTAGCAAAGAGAAACTAACAAGTGGTTTTTTTTTGTTTTTAGTTTGACAGATAAATGAGAGCTATATATATATATATACATATATATATATGCGAGTATATATATATATATATATATATATATATATATATATATATATATATATATATATATATATTATTTATGTATGTGTGTGTGTGTGTGTGTGTGTGTGTATATATATATTTATTATGTGTGTGTGTGTGTGAGAGAGAGAGAGAGAGAGGAGGGAGGGAGAGAAATGGAGATTATATTGAAGGTAAATTTTGCTTTCATACTGAACTCATGACTGAAGCTAAGGTGTTGTGACGAGTATCGAATGGCAATTTTTAACCTTGCGTGGGTGGGGGGTGGGGAAATAAAAGAAGAAAAGCCCTGTCCGCGAAGGTAGAATTACTGTAGCTGTTGTATTGAAGAGGACAAGAAGGTTGGTTATTAGAAGAGAACTGGAAAAGACTGATTCTTTTAAACTAAGCATCTGAATATAAATACTCAGTCGAGAAAAACGTTTAAGAAGCATGGGATGTGCAGGAGGGTATGTAAGGACACACTCATACATACACACAGCAATGCATTAGCTCTACGTAACAGAAAAGATTAACTTCACAAGCTGAGAACTCACTGAGAAGAGGTTCACTAGAGAATCCTCCAAAGATAGGCAAAACAAGCACACGCACACACACACACACGTTATCAATGATCTTACAGATGCATACACAATGAGAGAACGTGCTTAGAAAAGCTTGCTACACTTTTTATTATTATTATTTTTTTTTATGTCAGTACAATCCATGGAAGAAGGGAGAAGAATTTCAAGAAACTGCTCACAGTCAACAATTGACTTAGCTAAGAAGGGACGACAATTTTATTGCAATAGGATGACAACAATGGTTGTGGTCAGGCTCTGAAATTTTCTATTCCTTTTCTTTTGCTATGAATCTCTTCACTGCATAAAAACCAACCTTCCTCTAAATATAATATATATATGGTCACTCCACAATGTAACAACAGGTTGATGGCTACAGGGGTTAGCTAGCTAGCTAGAAATTTAGTTGGAACTCTTACTCTGCAGTCTTGTTCACTAATGCTAGTTCTACTAATATTATTCAAATCACAAGAACTGAGCCAGTTTTACTGAGTATTTTAGGAAGAAAGAAAACATTGGTGGCGGTGGGGAGACAAAAAAATTGTAATTGGCCAAATGCCTTCTTACTTCCTTCCCATTAAGTTAAAAACAAAAAATTCATTTAAGGATATTAAAGTAGCAGACATTGCATCTCTCGTCTGACTTTGCATGTGTGAGAGAGAGAGAGAGAGAGAGAGAGAGAGAGAGAGAGAGAGAGAGAGAGAGAGAATGAGGTAATGTGCAACATTTGGTTGTCCTCCTCCTAATAGTTCATCCCCAAACTGTGCTCACACATTAATACATTTGATACAATATATTGTGAAAATATCTTTCATTTACAAAATGTTTATATAACATCTTTCAAATATCATGCTGCAGATACACATGTCTACACAAACACATACATACATATACGAGTGTATATATATATATATATATATATATATATATGTGCGTGTGTGTACATGTTTATGTGTGTATATATGTGTAGTAAGTATATATATATAGTATATAATGTGTACTATATACAACATATGCACACACACTACCTATATAGTCCATGTAGTTGAGTATTTGTGTGTGTGTGTGTATATATATATATATATATATATATATATACACACATACATACATACATGCACACACATTTAGATACATATATAAGATGGAGGAATGAAAGAATATGAAGAAAGCTACTCATTTAAAAGTGATCATGATTATTTCCTTCTGCTCTCTCTGCACCATACCAACTTTCATTCTATTCTATTCTGATGTTGATGAAGAGTAGCACTTGCAACATTAATGTTCAGATATTCTGCCAACACTCACTCCTTCCATTTTAGCATTGCTCTCTGTCTTGGCCGAACGAGTTCTAGCCAAAGATGTCCGTTTCAAGCAATGAGTTGCCATCTTCAAGAGCAAAGAATGCTTGCTGTTTTTAATGTTACCTTTGTCTCCTCAGGTCAAGAAATTAGACTCCATTTCTCAATCTAGGTGTAGAGTCATTCAGAAAAGGCACGTTGGCATTATATACCAAGAACAACAGTGTTTACCTACGCTCCAGTTTGGATTTCGTCAGACACACTGCACTTGAATGTTATGCCGCTCTCAATTTGTCCACATGCGAAAAGATCTCCTAGTAAGTAATATCCACACTTAAGCCAAAAGGTTATACTTCTGAAAGCAGAAATTTACTCATGTACACCAAAAATGTCAGAAAACTGTGGCACAGGTGGGAGGAAAATTTGATACAGTGAGAGAGGGAAAAAAATGTTTCAAAACATTAAGTGAATCTTTTTTTTTTTTTTTTTTTTGTGGTAGGGGAGATTGAAAATGGAAATATTGAAATGTATGTTAAAAAGTCTAGCTGATGTGTATGGATTGGTGGCGGTGGTAGTGGTTGATGGTGGTGGTGGTGGTGGGAGGGACCTCGAACGCAGCTTGGTCCTTTGTCTTTAGCAGTGAGAGCCAAAAAAGATAGAGCTTTGAAAGTGATAAACGACTATTTTTTTTTTTTTCTTTTTGTTCAGAAGATAAAACAGGAAATGGCTTCTAGCTGTCAGCAATGAGTGAGCACAGAGAAATCAATCAAAATTGGTAACGTATGTGAAAGACATACACACACATATATATATATATACGCACATACATACACTCACTGGCCCACATACATACACACAAACATATGTACATGTGTACAAGTATATATAAGATTTGCATAAATATTTTTACATAAACACAGGGATTCATAGCAATTGGAAATTTAAGCCAAAAGCTCAGTTTCTTAAATATGGAGAAAAAAAAAAGAAAAGAAAATGAAATGAATTCATTTCATTAAAAGAAATAAACTCAAAATATATCTTTAAGAAAAATATCAACAAAATTTTCAATTTACTAAATATTATATTTCAAAAGTTTGTGATTTTTCTCAACGAAATGGAATTCAGAAATATTCTGAATTCAAACAAAATGTAAAAAAAAACAAAACAAAAAAACAAACAAACAAACAAAAACAAAACAAAATAAAAACAATAAAAAAAACAATGCTTTTTGGGAAATTTGGAAAATATTGTGTTTAATGAACATAGATTTTTACTGATATATTAAAATATTTTCATAATTTAAAATCTTAAAAAAAAAAGACATTTTTATGTAATTTTCTTTGTCTGTTTGCCCTTTTGAATAGTATATAATTGCCATTTAAAACCATCAGCTATCAATGATCTCATTTACTCCATAATTTACTAGCAGCAATAATTTGACACCTGATTTTAATTTTGTTTTCTTTTGAAAACAATTCATTTGGAAAGAATTTCTAAACAATTTGGGGAACAACAACTGTTCTAAATAATAGGGCAGCCCCTAGAAAACTTGAAATTAGGGGTCAGGATATGGGGATAAAACAAATTTTAATAAAAAAAATATTTTATTTTTGTCTTCAAAAAGAATCTATATGAAAATAGAGAAGAACAAATTTGAAAGAAACAAAATGTACCTTGATGGGACTTTTAATGCATGAAAAGGAAAGAAATTTTGTAAAGAAAAAAAATTTTTTTAATTAGCTTAAAGACTGGAGAAGGTTACCAACTGAGAGAAATTTTGAAAACATTGCAATGAGAAAAATAAATATTCTGAATTAAATTGTTGACAGAAAAAACACTTTAGTTGGGGAAGTATGAGCATCAATTCTTTGGTTTCAAATTAAGTAGAGCATTGGGGGTTTTGTTGAAATTTCTGATTTGTTTTCTTTTTTTCCTGGTATCTGAAGAATTGTCTAAACTTACATATGTAGAGAATTTGGGAAAAAAATGATATATGTGTATATAAACATAGACATTATATTAATTGATGGATATTGATCTTTGTAGATGTAAAAACCAATTGTTCTCAATATGGAACAAATGTGTTCACCTTTACCCTTTTGTTGTCAAATCTCCATTGAAATACATGGCTTTGCTTTCAATTAATTTTGAAAATAACAAAGAATTTTGTAAAATAACTATCACTAGGTTGAAGTTTGGAGCATAAAAATTAATATGAAATTTTCACACAAGCTTTTAATTTAGATCAGTTCAAAACAATGATTGGATATCATAGAACCAGAGATGCTCTCAGACAGTTTGGCATCAAAAGATTTAATATATGTCATTAAAATAACTAACAATTAAATGATTACTATTTTTGATAGACAATATGTTCCATCTATCATTCTTTTGGTTTTACTCACTTTCCTCTAAAACATCAAAAAAATAAGAAATAAAATATAGAAATATTTTGTTCCAAAGACTTTCTGGTAAGAAACAAGCCTGTAGTTACCATTTTCACATTTGTATGTCCTTTAGCGTTGAACTCTGAGTGAAGAAATCAAATTCGAAAGACTAACTGCAGAAAACTAGAAGGATATAAAACAATTGAACTCTTCCAATTGTTTAAACGAAAGTTGTACTGACAAATGGTAAATCCCTCAACTTCAGAGCTTGCCAAGTAAAGCAGAATTATAAAGGAATTATCTCTGGAAGTCTACCGACCCAGCAGCAGCAGCATCAAAGAGCAAGTAAGTCATTTGGCAAACATGACCACTGAAAGCAAGCAGAGAAAAGTAGGCTACACAATGGAACAACTGGGGTTTGTTTTTATATTTTATTTTCCAGCTGAAATATCACATTAAAAATAATCAGAATTAAGTTGCTAATCTACTATGGTACTAAAAAAAAAACCCCCAAAATTCTTTGTATGATAGGCGCAAAGTCAGTAATTTTGAGAGGAAAGAGCAAGTTGATTAGATAAACTCCAGTGCTTAGCTCGTACTTATTTGACCAACCCCAAAAGAATGAAAGACAAAGCTGACCGTGGCAGGATATGACCCAGAAGTAATGCTGCTAAGCATTTCGGCTGATGCACCAACAGTTCCACCAGCTCACTGTCTTCATGATAATAATTGTTTCAAACTTTGGCATGGGGAAGGTGAGGGCTAGTTGGTTTTATCAACCTTGGCATATTAACTGGCACTCTATTTTAATGACCCAGGAGGGGATGACAGGCAAACAACCTGGACAGGATTTGAACTCAGAAAACAGAGAGCTGAGAGAAATGCAGTAAATCATTTTGCCCAATGCATTAATGACTTAGCCAGCTTACTGCCTTAGTTATAGAAGTAGTAGTAATCCAACAACAAAAAAAATTCTCACTACTAAAGAACCATTATTGTTATTATTATTGCTGGAAGAATAGTTAGTGCCAGAAAGAATGCTTTGTGGCATTTGTTCCAGCTCTTTACATTCTGAGTTCAAATCCTGCTGAGGTCAACTTTGCCTTTCATCCTTTTGGATACCTGTCAAGTACTGGGGTTGGGGTTGATGGTATCAACTATCCCCGGTCACCCTTCTGCCTAAAACAGCAACAGTTAGAGGCAGTGAGCTGCCAGAATCATCAACAGATCAAACAAAACACATAGCAGCATGTTCTCTGCTTCTTGACAGCCTGAGTTCCAATGTTGCTGAGATCAACTTTCATCCTGTCAGGGTCAATAAACTAAAGTACCAACCAAGTAGAGGGTGCGGGTGTGGGTGGTTGATGGTAGTGACTAACATACACCCTCTAAAACTGCTGGACTTGGACCAAAAGCCGAAACAATTATTACTAGTATTATTATTATTAATATTGCTTAGCAGTATTGGTCTAAATTCCTAAGAATAACTTTAAAGTCTTCATAAATCATAGAGGATAAAAGTGGAATTTTCTTTCTAAATGTCGAAATGTTTAGGATTAATGGAGTTTTTCAAAGGAGACAAGGAAAGCAGCCAATATAAAAACTATGTGTGTGAGTGTATATATACATATATATCCATATATATATATATATATATCCAACAATCTGCACTTGAATAGCTTACGAGAGAGAAATGGTTGTATGAAGGGGAGTATTGTGAAGTATTTTTGAGAAAAGAAATTATTTCTGTATTTCAAAATTAAGTCTAGAGGTTAAAAAATCTAATCATTGGAAACTGGCATGAAATTTTTCAAAGTTTGAAACCAGTTTTTTTAATCTTAAGTGTTGAAATGTAGAAGATACAATTGAAACAAGAAACATTCCTGACAATACTTTAAATTTCAAGGTCCATTAACCTCCACATTTTGTTGTTTAACACAACATTTTGATTGAAACTGTATTAAACACAACCAAAAAACGTGAGGTGAAAAGTCGAGAAAATCAAACTATTATCTATGGTTTCTCATTTTAGAATTTTCAACAAGGAACTCTACCTATTCCAACATTGCTTTGAGAATCACAGTGGATTTGAAACATATTTAGGGGAGTTTCTATCTAGTAATTTGGGAGAGCTAACAACTTTTGGCTACACCATGTTTTTGAAGCATCATTGATTTGAATTACAGTAAAAAAAAAAGTAAGCCACAAATTTAAAGAAATAAAAAAATAAAATTCAACAATGAAGTAATAACAAAAAGAAAACTAACAAAAAGAGAGGTGAGGGGGTGGAGGTTGCAGTTTGAGGGACATGCTTTTTCAATCTTTCCTCAAAACTGTTTTCAGTGAAGTTAAATGTTGCTTGAATTAAAACCTAGCATTTGTAAGTGAGGAGGCTGCTTTCTTTTGCATAGCTTCAGGTTTGAAGATCCAGAAAAATTAAAATCAAACTGATTTCTTTTGGCAATAAATATTCATTTGCTACAAATTCTTGTGCATGTTCATGCACATGTGTATGTGTGTATGTATATGTGTGTGTATGTATGTGTGGGCATGCATATGTGTGAAGCATATATTTACATCTAGACACATAGATGTGTATTTGTCCCACATAAGTGTATTCATGTGTATATGTGTAAGTGTGTGTGTGCATATATATACATGTGTGTATGTGTGTATACATATATGTATATATATATTCCGTTACTTAAATACATATAAACATACTCACACATATGAACATATATATACTGATACATAAACCAACACATCATACACGCAAACACACCTGAATATACACACACACTACATATATTCTAAGGAAACTTAAAACATGTATGTACAATGCTTTTTGATTTTTTTTTCTTATTTTACATACATTAACTAAATTCTTGAAGGATCACATATTATACATATGTATACATATTTCAAACATTAATTATATATAGATTATATAATATATATATATACACATAACTTCACATGTACCTCATTCAGGAATATGAAGTGTGGCACCAACACCTGCAGCATGCAAATTGCATATTGAATCTAACGAACATTTAGACCCTCTATATGCACTACACTTATACACATGTATCCTGGCTGCATATGTTCATGCAACCTATATATATATAGATATATATATATATATATATATAAACATCCAACCTAGCATACATGCACATCCATACACACACTCATCTGTGTGCATGTGGATGTGTCTACCTATGCACACCCACACACACGTACAAACACATACATACACAAACACTAATATGAGTATGTGTGCATGTGTATATTACACATACATAATTCAATATATTACAATTTTAGAGTTGTTTTTTTCAACAAAGCATGATGTATAGAACTGTCGTGAGAAGGGAACAACATTCATAGAACTCTTACCAGTTAAGATGTGTTTTTATACAAGCTATAGATGCCTTTGCCTTTTCTTACACAAGAAAGTCATAGTTTCTTCATTCTTTCTGTTTTGGGGATAGGGGCTTGTTTCTTTGTTTGAAAATAAATGTATTCCCCGTAGCAATACAATTTACAGGAAATTACATTTTGTACACCAGAAGATAAAAAAAAATTTAAGAAATCACTTGAAATTTAATGAAAAGGTAAAGCATTTCATATGTGTGTATATATTTATGTGTGTGTGTTTGTGTGTGCACATATATGTTCATGTGTGTGTATATATATGTATATACATGCATGTATGTGAGTATATATATATATATATATATATATATATATATATATATATACTCATCTATATATACATATACATACACACATATATATATATATATATATGCATATATATGTGTATTACACATTTATGTATATAGCATATATATATATATATATATATATATATATATATATATATATATATATATATATATCATGCAAACACACACATATACACACACACATATTTGCTGTTTTTGATGGTTGCAAAAACTAAGATTTAGACCCTGGCGCCATTTTTGAATACAATAACAAGATAAATAAACAGGTACTCTTGTAGAAATTAACCACAGACCATTATTCTAGGCAATTCTGAGCAGCTGTTAGAACACGATTACATAAGCATAATTCTTTAGTGAGAAATGTTAATATTGAGAAAGAGTCGGACTACGAGAATGAAAGATTTGCTTTTTTTTACTTAAAAAAAGGCATTAAAAAAAAATAATTTCACTTTGAAAATAACAGGAGAGTAAGTGATCTCCTTATCCTAAATTTTAAATATCTTTGTTAAGATTTAGTTCAAAAGATTTGAAAGTGCCTTTCTGGACTATTCTTTGTGTTTCTTTTTTTTTTTTTTCTTCTTGATTTTAGCTAGTTTATAACTAAATGGATATTTCTTTAGGGAAAAAAATGAAAATAAAAATCTTTAAAGATAAATTGACAAATAGATGGATAGTTAAATTAGATTAGATTAGATAGATAGATAGATAGACAGACAGACAGATAGATAGATAGATAGATAGATAGATGAGAGAGAGAGAGAGAGAGAGAGAGAGAGAGAGAGAGAGAGGGGAGTAAAATAATAAATCATAAATCTGGTTAAATGTTGGTGGGTCAGGGTTCAACTGAAACGACATTGAGTGGAGGTGAGCAGAGCCTGGCACCAATAACAACCTGTGCCATTGTCGAATTGCCAATAGCTGCCCTTTTTAAAAGAGATCACTGCTTAGCTATGCCAGTTAACACAATATAAAGCTTTATCTTGGACCAAAAAAAAAAAAAGATATTAGAAATTAAAAATATGATAAAATGGAGGCTTTTGAATTTGTTAGCTAATTTCCCCTGACAAATAATGATGATAATAATGATTAGAATAAAAATAACATAATTATTAGATGCTTAAATCTTTCCATTTTCTGAATACAAACAGATACACATCATGTGTATAATTTCAATCACACAGACACTCTTAACAAAAAACAAAAAATAAAGTGTGTGCACATGTGTGTGTGTGTGTGTGTCTATATATATATATACATATATATATATAAACAATTATATTATTCTTAAGTGTATTGTAATGAAAGCACAAAAACTCAAATGCTGTGAGCAATTAAATTATGCCTTCCATAAAACTGGTGTCTAGATTTTGGATAAGAGTTCTTATAAATCCCATTTCCTTTCGCGTGTTCTCGAAAATTACTTTGGGGTCTTCACTTTCACATCGGAGACAGTTTGGAGCCATTACCATGGCAAGATTATTAACATCCATTTTAGTCACAGCAGCATTTTCAGAGGCAGCAAATACCTAGAAACAAGCAACAACAAAAAAGGTTAATCAAAATCAATAGGGTTTTAACCCATTTATGCTCATAAAATATTTCACTGTATTTAGATAAAACGTAATGGTAAGCTTTCATAATCTGGAAGAGTTAGGGCAGGATGCAACTGTTAGCTACGGGTGTTGACTACCTACAAAACATTTCATATGCTTAGTGAGAGGCTTCCTGGCGAGTTCATATCCAAACAAGTAGGAGCAGGTTTTGCATTGCGAAAATACAACCAGGGGTATATATGGGTTAAGGGACCCATACAAATACATAAAAACAAATCATTGTACTCTGCTTTAAAACCCCTTATTCGCTGCCGGCATTAGTTGGACGTAATTTGTTCGGAAGATTTCCAATGGCTGATGTCAAGAAAAGAGACAGCCCACCCCCTCAAATATGTGTGTGTGTATATACATACACACACACAAATATGATGGACTTTTTCAGTTTCCAACTACCAAATCCACTCACAAGGCTTTGGTTGGCCCCTGATATAATAGAAAATATTTGCCCAAGGTGTCATGCAGTGGAACTGAACTCAAAACTATGTGGTTGGGAAGCAAACTTCTTAACCACACAGCCATGGCACATCACAAATAAAAAAAAACTAACCCTAAAAACTCTACAGAATTGGAAGAGAAAAGTCATTTGATTATTTATTTCCAAGAGGTATGATTCATAAAATTTCTCAAAAGTTGCCCCAAGATGAAGTAAATCTATTTCCAAAACATGGTTGAAGAAAAGAGAAAGAGGAAAACCAATTATTTACCTGTAAGAATCTGATTAAATAAGAGAGTACAAGTCGGTTAATCTCTGGAAGTCGGTTGACAACGGTGATTGCAGCTTCTGAGTTGTCATAATTCATTATACAGTCTTCGTAATAAGCTGCTGGTATTAAAGGTTCATAGAGTTCTCGATACCACAGCTTCAACAATGATGCAGGGACATGCGGATCTGGACAATCGGTGGGTGGAATCCACTGGTCACACCGGATCTTTAAGGCATTCACTTCATCAATATCACCAGGGACTCTGTGTGTGTGTGTGTGTGTGTGTGTGTGTGTGGAGTAAGAGAGAGAGAAAACAGATAAGAATATTTATAACAACTTAATTTTCAGTTTAAAAATTTAGAAAAATATATATATTCAAATACATAGTTTCACCAAATTCCAAACTACTCAGGCAAACATAAAAAAAAAGTGCTGCCCTAATGGATCCGTTTCATTAACCCTTTTGATACCAATTTACTTGGGACCGGCCCTGCTTTGATCACTTCAGCTTCATGTTATAAAGAAATTAAAATCAAAACCTTCCATTAAAATTTCATGTTAATTTGTTCCAAACATTACCTTAAATACTGGCAAAAGGTATTTTATTGAACTCTTCACTATTTTCAAAATTAATTGAAACAAAAGCAGCTTATTTCAACAGGGAGTATGATAACAAAAAAAGTTAAAAGATGGCTGATTAAGTCCATTTGAGGGCTAGAAAGTTGGTGTATGATGACTTTATGATACAAGAAGCTGTTGCAGATCCATTAGTAGAGATTACAAATGATTAGTGGACTTTGCGATGGAATGAAGAAGGCAGACGTTCACATGTGAGTGAAGGCAGAATGTAAAATCTTCTTCCAAGATGAACATCTGTTGCCAATTTGAACTCCTAATAGGTGAGCAGATGGTCTAAAATGCTTATCTGATTTGCTGTTTCCCCATTTGGGTGCAAAGGAATATGGTCTAGTGGCAAGGGTGCTGACCCCGCCATCATAAGGCCAGGATTTCAATTCATTATTTGAGCAGTACATTGTCTCCTTGGGCAAGGCACAGCATTTCACTATGTTCTAGTCTGCTCAGTTGTAAAAAATGAGTATGGCCCCTCTTTTTGCCCCCAGTTTTCACGTTCTCAATGTTTAACTAGGTCAGGGGGTTGTCTATGCTTTCTGACAACCACAGAGAGATCTAGAACAACAGAAGATGTTATAACCAGGTCCATATTTATTTGGAGCAACAGCTATTTCACATTTATGTTAAACTAATCAAATGAGAGTTAATGAGAGTTAATGATTAAATAAAATAAAGAAAAAAACCCCCAAAACGTGAAGAGTGGAAAGCTTGGGAGTATTCAGTACCTGAATATTCCTTCGGTTTGAGCACCGTTAAGTCGAAGCACCTCTTCCGAAAGAGTGGTCTGTATCCATGGTAACCTTCTTTCTGGGAACTTTTCTTTCTGCATCAACATCACATCCACAAGCACACTTCCAAACATTGATGGGTAAAATATGGATTTCTAAATTCCAAGGAGAAAAGAATAAATATATTTTATAAATCAAAAGGATTATCTTGTTCTTGATTTTAATCAGAATGCCAAGAAATTAGTACACAACATCATTTAACGTCTGGCTTCTAAGTTGGGATGTGTTGGACAAATTGGAGGACTGTGCCCTGTAACAACATCAACATTGGCATAGTTTCTGTGTCTGGATGCCCTTCCTAATGCCAACCATTTTACAGAGCAGAATGGGTGCGTCTTTACATGGAATTGACACTAGTGATGATCATCATGTAACTGTTTGGTTGTTGAGAAGATCAGCAAAAAAAGTACTAAATCCAGTGAGAGATAAGTATCATTTAATGAATACAGGAGCTATCCATGATCTACTTCAAGTTTCATGCTAGAATAGAACACTAATTAAGATGGCTTTCAATAATGTACTGTGCACAATATGGCAATCATTTAAATGTGATGAAGAATATAATTGGTTGGTTGCATTCTTGAGGAAGCCAGATCTTTGGCATGCAAAAACTGCATTGTGATGGACACCAACAGAAAGTAACGTGTGAAAGATCACAGGTCTTGCAGCATGATAGAAACTTCCAAGAGGACCTGAAGGTAATCAACAGAAGACATAAGGAAAACATGCAAGAGCAATGCCCGGGGGGGGGGGGGGATGCCTGATGTGGAAACTTGCGTTGGATGATCCAAATCACACAAGCTTAAATGTTCAATTACAAGCATATCCAACATAAACAAAATAGCAGCACATGGTACACACATTATGTAGAGGACTTTCAATGCAATATAAAATACAAAACAAACTATTATACAAGGGACATGGAGCTACGCTCAACTGAGCAGAGAAAGAATGCAAGGAAAACAAACTAAACAAATAACAGCAACAATAATAATAATAATAATAATAATAGTAATAAAACAATAAAGTCAAACCTTAGATTGTTCAATTTCTTCAAGGGCAGGCTTACGAACTCCTTTCTTCGCACCAGTCTGCAGTGCTCGTTCTAAACGGCGTTGGCAATGACTAGCAAAATGACTCACAGGCACCTAAATTGTTAATTACGAATATATGTATATTAGAGAGAGAGAGAGAGAAAGAGTGTGTATGTATACACACACACTAATATATATATATATATATATGTATGTATATATATATATATATATATATATATATATATATATATATTAGGTTTGGAGGTGATGTACAGATATATATTAGAAAAAAAATAAGGTATTCAGAGATCTGGATGGTTGTACATATACAAATATCTATTAACATGTTATATGTTTTTACGAATCACATATTTTCATCTACTCTGATAGATTCTTCAGATTTAAATTGTGTGAAGGGATTTGTCTCTTTTTATAGTATTAGTGAATGGGTTGGGGTGGGGAGAGAGGGGGAAAAGAAGAGTAATGTGGAGTGTAAAGGGTAGGAAAAGAGGGAGAGGAATGGGGAAATAGTGGAGGGAGAAAGTGAGAGAGAGAGTGTGTGAGTGTGAGAGAGAGAGAATATGTGAGTGAGAGAGTGAGAAAGAGAGAGAGAGAGAGAGTGTGTGTGTGTGTGTGTGTGTGTGTGTGTATCTGAAAGGGAGTGTTTTGAACAAGAGATAAAGAAAAAGAATATATATTTTTAAGTAGGTGGCTTGAACAGTTTCTTACTTTGGTTCAGCCAGATCACCAGAGGGTCTGAAAGAAAAATGTTATCAATCTGAAGAATCTATCAGAGTAGATGAAAATATGTGATTTGTAAAAACATATGACATGTTAATAAACATTTATATATGTACAACCATCCAGATCTCTGAATACTTTATTTTTTCTAATATATATATATATATATATATATATATATATATATATATATATATATATATATATATATATATATATATATATATATATCATATTATATATATTATATTATATTATTAAGGTGGCTATTTGCAATTTACATCCAAAAGGCAACCAGTATAGTTGCCACTAAAGTATAATATATAGTCACCATCATTGTTTTAACATCTACTTTTCCATGCTTGAATTGGCCACATGGAATACACTGAGGTTGAATTTCTATGGCCAAATGCTCTTCTTGTTGCCAACCTTCACCTGTTTCCAGGTAAGGTAAAATTTCTTCAAGGTTGGACATGTTTTTATATTATATTTCTCTTTGTAGTTGCATCACAAAATTCTTAATGTAAAGCCATTTGTTAAAGCAGACATTGTACATTGGGAAGTCAGTTTGTCAATAAAACCCATGCATTGATTGTAATTCACTTCTTTAATAATTGAAGTGAATGCATCAATGTATGTGTAACTGTCATTTGGGTGGTACATTGTCTTTATAGTGGTGAGCATCTCTCACAATGTTTGTGTCTGTATTTTTATTTTAGGTTATTTATACATTCATTGCTGTTATAGATGAAGAAGATCGGGCTGAACCAGCCATCGATTTACCATACTAATGTGGATTGGATGGTTTCCATGGCTGGATGCCCTTCTTGATACCAGCCACTTTACAGCATGTACTGGGTGCCTTTTTTGTGAACACCAGCACCAGTGAGTCGAGAAGGAACTTGCAAGGCAATGGAGGCACAAGCCCAGGTATCCGGCCATAAAGGAGATATAAAACAGACAAATGAATCCATATAAACAAGGAAGAAATAATTACCTCAAGGAGATCACAGGTAGGGTCTAAATGTCGTGAAATGTAACCTTCTAAGTAAGAATAAAATTTTAGCGATGGTGGAAAGAAGGATAAGCAGATAGCTAACAGCTCCCAACCTCTCTGTAAGCTGGCCCTGGAATTAAAAGATATCAACAGAGTAAGGATTAGAGGAGAAAAGAACAAATGAGACGAGTATTTTGACAAAGAAATGTATATATATATATATATATATATACATATATATATACATTGATGAAATATGTCTGCTAAGATCATGTTGGCTAAAACTAACTAAACAACATAAGTTGAGTGTATATACATAGATATATAATGCCTCAATAATTTATATATCTAATCCATGCTAGCATGAACATATTCACATACATATGAATGAGAAAGAGAGGAAACAAAAAGAAATGAGGGGATGGAAGGGGATAGACATAAGGGGGAATAAACTATGACGTGTCTGTGTGTAATGGTAAGCAGCAGCTTAGCCCTTCGTTACAGCAAGTTTCAGACCTTAGGGTACCCTTAATGACTCCTTGGGGGTATCCTTAAGAATTCCTTGGGTAATCATCAGTGAAAACATGCAGTGTCAGAACTACTAACCTCCCACAGGTGAATCTAATTGGATTTTTGTCCCTCCGGATATACTCTTTAACATCTTTCAGCTTTAAAAGCTGCGGTCATGCTGGAGCACCACCAACACCTGAAGTAAATGACTACTCAGCTCAGCTATCACCAACATTTTAAATATTTCTTCTATCCAGACACTAAGTCCTAATTTAATTTGATCAGAGACAGACACAGTTTATCTCTTCTTAAATTGTAAGTTTCGATTGAATATTTCAGAAAGAATTATAATCCTTTCAGTGGAGTGTGTGTATGTCTGTGTGAGAAAGAGAGTGAGAGTGAGTGTCTATGAACTCCCATAATATATCATCAGGGAGAGTTTCTTTTTTTATTCATTTTTTAAAAATATTGTTTATTTAATTTTATTTCTTTTCAAAATTACTATTCATTTCATCACAATTTGTATAAACACCAAGAAATTTGATAAAAGTGAAGTTATAATGATTGTATGTCTGCCATATTTCCTTATATTACCCATGGTGGTGAAACTAGACTTACAAAGTTACTCCATCATGTAATGGCTAATACTCTAGTGTGTGTGTGTGTTTGAATAGCCCAGCTCTGCTATTTCAACATGTTATATGGGTCACTATCAAGCTGGACACACACACACACACAATCAATTTATATTTGCTTATCTCTACCATTAGGGGATAAACTAAGCCAGTGCTCTAATGTCTATAATTTACTGCTGGTTTGCAACACAACCTCTTGTTTGACATTGTAAAGAGTTGCAATGTTTATGCTTTTACCAAAGATATTAGCAGGCTAAGTAAAGTGATAACAAGCTAAACTATCTTGAAATTAGTCTTGTAAAAGATCTCTAGAACTCGGTACTGCTCTGTAGCATATGAGAGAGAGAGAGAGGGAGAGAGAGAGAGAGAGGGAGAGAGAGAGAGAGAGAGAGAGAGAGAGAGAGAGAGAGAGATACTTTATACATAAGAATATTCTTTCAAAACTGAATCCTCCTCATTCTTCCATTACTACCCACAATAGCAAGGAAGTGCTGTGATGTTAATTTTTCCCAAGAGTTTTAACAGAATAAATGAAATAACAACAGCAAACTGGGAACCAAAGTTAGTTTAGAGACACAACTCCCGATGAGCTAACACCTAATAGCAGTGCCTGATGTTACATATTCAGGAAGAATTCAGGGTACAAGTAGGGGATCACCAAAGATCAGACCTCAGATTCCGCTTGTTCATCATAGTCCTCCAGGCAATAACAGAGGAATTCAAGACAGGTTTCCCCTGGGAGCTCCTCTATGCTGATGACCTTGCTCTAATAGCTGAATCACTACCTGAACTAGAGAAGAAGTTTAAGGTATGGAAGCAAGGTCTAGAATCAAAGGGCTTTAGAGTATAAGCACAATTCACTGCTAGTTTGCAACACAATCTATTAAGGGGTATTAACCCCTTGTTTGACATTGTAAGGAGTGGAAGAGTGGATGAGATTAAGTGTTGCAATGAGATTAAAAGTTGAAAAGTCTTAGTAAGTAGGAAAATAGACAAATCACAAACCCCCTCAGACAGATGGCTCTGCTTGATCTGTAGGAAAGGTGTAGGTAGAAGTTTCATAAGATGTACCTGGTGCAAGCTATGGACACATAAGTGGTGCAGCAATATCAGAGGAAGGTTTACCGGGAACAGCCATGTTAAATGGCAGTGAAACATAGGTTGTGACTGCCGAGGACATGTGTAGGCTTGAAAGAAATGAAGCCAGTATGCTTCGCTGGATGTGCAACGTCAGTGTGCATACATGACAGAGTGTAAACATCTTGAGAGAAAAGTTGGACATAAGAGGCATCAGATGTGGTGTGCAAGAGAGACAACTGTGTTGGTGTGGTCATGTGATGCATATGAATGAGGACAGCTGTGTAAAGAAGTGCCACTCTCTAACTGTGGAGGGAACCTGTGGAAGAGGTAGACCCAGGAAGACATGGGACAAGGTGGTAAAGCATGATCTTCAAATGTTGGACCTTAGAGAGGCAATGGTTAGTGACCGAGACCTTTGGCAATATGCCATGCTTGAGAAGACCCATCAAGCCAAGTGAAATTATAGCTGTGGTTGTTGTCAGCGTCGTGCAACTGGCACCTGTGCCGGTGGCACGTAAAAAGCACCTTTTGAGCTTTGGGCCTCACAGAGGCAATGTGGCCAACGCTGGTGCTGTGTAACTAGCACCAGTGCCAGTGGAATGTAAAAAGTACCTTCCGAACAATGGGCCTCATGGAGGCAATGACAAATGACATGCTTGAGACGAAGACCCATCAAACCAAGTGAAGTCATAGTCGTGGCAGGTATTGGTGTCATGCAAACTGACCCCCATGCTGGTGGCACATAAAAGCACTCATTACACCCTCGGAGTGGTTGGCATGAGGAAAGGCATCCAGCCATAGAAACCCTGCCAAATCAGACTGGAGCCTGGTGCAGCCCCTCAGCTCACCAGCCCCGGTCAAACCATCCAGCCAATGCCAGCTGGGACAACAGATACTAAATGATGACGAGTAGGGCTAATAGTGGTGGGGCTTCCCTACTAATGTATCCCTCCAGAAAGCTGGGTACCATTTTTGATATCCCAATCAACTGAGCTGATGCAGAGTAAAGTGCAGTGCACAGGAACAATAAAAAACCTGAGGCAAACTTGAACTCATGACCTTTAAACAAGTAAGTAGTTCAATACGTTATCAACATTTTTATAGTTATCCTCTACTGTGGGGTAAGAAGCTTGCTTCTCAACCACATGGTTCCGGGTTCAGTCCCATTGCATGGCACCTTGGGCAAGTATCTTCTACTATAACCTCAGGCCAATCAAAACCTTGTGAGTGGATTTGGTAAACGGAAACTGAAAGAAGCCCGTCGTATATATATGTCTATATTTCTTTGTGTGTTTGTGTTTGTTCCCCCCACCATCACTCAACAACCAATGTTGATGTGTTTATATCCCCGTATAACCATAGCGGTTGGGCAAAATAGACCAATTAAATAAGTACAAAGAATAAGCCCTAGGTCAATTAGTTCGACTAAAGGCAGTGCTCCAGCATGGTCACGGTCAAATGAGTGAATCAAATAAAAAAAATAAAGATAGTTGCCGAAGCATATTGCAGCTCAGTTTGTTAAACTGGACTGTTTCTCTGATTTATTCAGGAAGAGATTACTGATAACTTGTAGAATGTGTAGCTTTGTTGAGTGGAGACGTTGGGTGGGGACCAGTGCTAACAACGTGTACAAGCACACTCACATGGTCAAAACTGATTGGCCTATCTGCAGCAAGACTGAAGGTTATACAAAAGAGATTATACGGATCTTATCAGAGTGAATTCCATTAACATTTATATGAACTTCTCTCAAGAAGTCAATAAGGAATAGACCCAGAAGAAACCTCTGACATCATTGATTCTCAGATGTTTGCTATCAATGAACCATAAAGCTCAATGTTCACAGGTGTATAGAGTATGCATAAAAGTTGGGTACACACTACATCAGCTAAATACACACCTGTAGTTCTAGAGTGAGCTGTTAAATATGTGGTTAATAAATAAATTTTAAACTAATTAATACTTACTCCTTACGATTCTCTGTTGTTTGTCTACATAACTGAATAAAAATTTCATCTCGTAGAGATGGCATGGTCCAACCTTTCACTGTAATTTCTAGAGCCACTTGGAGTGGGGTAGATTTGGGTTTCCTGTCTCCCATGTACATTTGAATAAGTAGCAGGTGTTAAGGAAAACAAAAGGATAATTCATAAGAAAAAGGGTTTTAAAACCTTCTTTGAATAATATCTTAAAACAAAAATAAGAAAAAAATTGAATAAAAATACAAACAACAAAAGCATTGTGATTGTTCTTCAATATTGTTTACATTTCTTGATGATATCATAAGGACTTGCTTGGAAAACAGTTCAGGGTTGGTGACAGAAGGAACATCCAGCTATAAAACTGTCTTAAAACATTAAGCCATGTTAGCATTCAAACACAGATGTGAAACAAACAAAGCACTCAGAAAATTATGAATTAAATTTAATGCAATGTCATCTTTGCACAGCCACAGTTGGTCAAGTTAAGAACATGCTGGACAATAGACCTAAAGGCCAGCAGTTCAAATACCACCATTACTATAGCTACTTGGAGTTCACATCAAAGACAATCTTCAATTTGCCAAACTGTAAAGAGACCCCATAGATTATTAATCCATCTGATTTGGCAACAGAAGCAGAGTAAAAATAACAAGCGTTCCATTATCTTACATTGACGTGTGTGCATTTATTTCTGTCGGTTGAGTTTAGAGGTTAGCTTTCTCCATGGTGTACTGCCCTTGTTTTACTACAGAAAGCTAAAGCGTTCAGTAATGCCAATATTATCCAATGAACTGTGATATCCTACACAAAACTTGAATGTAAATATAGCAGTGTGTCTTTGAATAAGTAATTTGTGTCAATCAGATATAATGTCATTGCTGTAAGAATCCCCGTCTTACTTTGGTGCTAATGGAAGTCACTGTTAAAACACAAAATGACAAAAATAGATTGATCTAAGTATGGGTATTGACAATCTGAAACATGATTAGAAACCTCACTGACTTTACCAAAAGGTAAACGAGAGTGAACAAAGGATATGCTTGAAGACTTCACACGCTTCTCTTTTCACGGCTTTATCGTTGGTTCTAAGCATCGGTTTCTGGATGGGATCCTGACAAAGAAGAAAGGAGAATTTCATTAACCAGTTTGTAGTGGCAATCAGAGGAATTTCATTTAGGAAATGAAATAGCAGACAGGAAAATCTAAACAGATTTAGGTCAAATAAGAGAGAAGATAGATTTATTATTTTCATGCTGTAAGTATTAATGGTAAATAAGTTTGAAATTCCTGTCAGGAATATTATGAAAGTGGTGCACACATGCAATCTTAATTCAGTCCCGCTTTTCAGCCATCACCCCACCACATTTGTGAAGAATGGTCAAGCATGTGTGTACAATCACTGTGTAGGTCTGTTTGTGTGCATATATGCGTGTGTATAGACGAAATCTTGGGTATGTATGTGTGCACATATTTACATAGATATTCATGGATGATAATTTGTGCAGTGTTATAAGTATGTCATCATCATCATCATCATCATCATCAACGTTTGTTTTCCATGCTGGCATGGATTGGTATATATGCATCTGTGCATGTATGTCCATATATATATAAATATATATATATATATATATATATATATATATATATATATATATATATATATTATTTTGTTTAAAAGAGTTCCAACACTGTCTGTTTTTTATGTTTTATTTATATTCCTGCAGAACCAATGTGGGGTATAGAATATGGAATATACAATATATAATATAAAATAAAATAAAATAAAAATGGATGGCACCATGAAAGAAAGTATTGAATGTAGATGAAATATTGAGTGGTTTATTAAGTGAATAGTTTTGATTACATTGTGTCAATGTAGGCAGACAGGTGAGACAGCACCATCATCATAATCATTCAGTGTCTGTCCTCCTTGCTGAAATGGTTTGGGCAGTTTGAGGAAATGTGACAAGATGGAGGACAGTGTCAAGCTCCAAGAATGTCTCCTCTGACACGATTTCTACCCTCGGATGCCCTTTCTAACTGCAACTGCTTTACAGAGTGTCTTGGGTGCTTTTGCATGGCACCCGTGCTAATCAGGTTGCCATGTAGCTTGCATGACTAAAAAGCCCTTTGAGTGAATGGAGCTCTGGTAGAAAGGGAAGTTGTGAGAGCTGAAAGTTTGACAGAGGGAGAGGAACAGGTTTGCTGACGTAGAGGAGGTGTGTAGCTGTCCACCATGATTGATATATGTCTATATAGGTGAATGGGAGTGATTAGAGTGAAGCTGGAAGGAAAGATGAAGATAAATGGAAATTCCTCTTGTCTCAGATCAGTCTCCCCAAGCAATATGTCAGTTTGCCATAAAAGGATTAGAAGTCAGGATTGGGAGAAGAAGAATAACAACAGGGAAAGTGATAATCTGTCAGTGAGTGTTTGTTATTGATATCTAATTTCAGTTGGTTTATCTGAAAGAGTAGAGCTCAGCAGCTCTGACTGCTAACTTAGTGATGCACAATTGATGAAGCACAAACTTAGAATGCTTCAATGACATCATGTACCATTCAGTTAATTATCCATATCTGTCTTTATTTAAACAAGCTTTCATCTTAAGAACAGGTATAACTAGGTCTCATTCATCCTCATAATTTAATACCCAGCTATAGACAGACAGACACGACCAGCTGTAAGCAGGCCCAAAATAAACTTACTGCATTTCAAAGTTCAAACGGACAGCTTGAGCAAACTTCAAAGTGATAAATATTTAATTAAATTTTGCAAATTTTCAATTACTCTGTTGTATAACTGAGAGGAATTTCCAATATTAAGAACTATGAAAGAATAACAAAGCAAATAAAATTGATTATTACAAGAACGTATAACTACACACACACACACACACAAACTCTTGATCTGAAAATGCTTAGTGTCAGCTTGCTAGTTGGCAGTGAACCAAACTGCAATTGCCAGCAACATAAAGGAATAGATCTAGAGATATTTTATTTGATTGTATATAATGTTGGTAATGGATTCAGAACAAAAACCAGAAAATATCAAAGCTGACACATCATTCAGATATTAAATTAGCCAGTTAACCAACGAAGTGACAGTCTCAGCAGTTTTCAACAATATTCCTCATAGAAAAGAAATGTATTTAGAAAACAGAGTTAACCTTATTTATTCTCTAGTAGCCCCACCTCATGATTTGATTTTACTTATTCAGTATAGTTTTAGGGAGGCAGACAAAGCCTTGCTTCTGGGGAATGATGAATATTTAGGAAGTATTGCGACCCTCACATCTGTCATAATGTCTTATATGGAATACACAATCATTTAGGGACATTGTAATTTAATGCTTTTGTTACCATATTTCTGTTAAAATACACTACCTTACTTTCAAAGTAACAAGGGCAACCTCAGGCAATTTGAAAAAATTAACATCCAACTCACACAAGTAACCATTTTTAACTATTTAGTCCTCTGATAATTTCACATACCAACCATTATTTAGATGGATTAAGAAACTACCCCCGATTTTTTCCAGTCATGACCTTCAAATATTGTACTCCTAAGTTAGTTTCTGCCCTTACAAAACTATTTAAACAAAAATGAGTTGGTTTGTTTGTAGTTACTTGAATGTTAAAAAACATTTTGTGTAACCATATTGGGATATGGTGACTAGGGCACCCAAAAATAATGTGTAGCCATGCCATAAACTGAATCCCTGTTGAGTCTACACCTTTTGCTTCTTCTTTTTCTTTGTTCTGCCCAGACAACTACATCCTTCCCACCTCTCCTACCCTTATTGATCGCTCTCTCTCTCTCTCTCTCTCTTCACTCATAGCCTTTAATCTCACCCCTTATCACACAATCATTCATCCCACATCACTCTCCTATCTACTGTATCTTTCTATTGCTGTAAAAAAACAAAACCTGTTACTACATCTAACTACATCTATATCATCTGACCATTTCTGTACTGCCAGTTATTACTCCCTCTCCTCTGTACTACTCATTAGTATCCATCCATTCCTTTTGTCCCCCACTCATACTTACCACCCCACCCTTCTTCACCATTCACTATATCCAACCCCTATCTGCATCTGACCATTTTTATGCCATGTTTACATCCATCTCTCACTCTCCTCCCACATGCCATTAACGTCATTTATCACCCACCCATCCACCCTGATTCTACCATATCCAAGCTCTCTCTTATATAGTTCTTAGACACGTTACCATGAGCGTACCTTGCCATCATATTTACCTCTCTTTGAGCTTTACTCCACATACCTCCATTCATCAACAAATTATGCAAGGTAGCCATAAGTCTTCTTCACAAACAGTAAACCTGTTCCTCCCATCATAATCTAACCTCTCACCATCTCACTTAAAGCAGCCGGCCTATCTCCTATTCCTCCCGGTTGAAGCAGGTGATCTTGAGTTTTGCAAGTTGCATGGTGACCTCACTTGTGTTGGTGCCATGAAAAATGCATCCAATACACTCTGTGAAAGTGGCTGGTATAAGAAGGACATCCAGACAGGTAGAAACCATGCCAAAAACTGGAGACACTGGATCTAGATGTGGTCCTCTGATCCACTGGATCTTGCCAAAACATCCAACCTATATCTGCAGGGAACACAGACATTAAACGGCAACAAGACAACCTATCTTCCAAAAAGAGACAAAATTATCTAGGAATGTTGATTGAATGTTTTTCTCCACCAGTTAAAAGCCATCGATGTGTTCAGGTGGAGTTAGCCATGGCTACTGAGCAGCAATGTAAGTAGATGGTGAACATCACCAAGGACTTTTCCAATCTTTGACGAAATCAATTATTGACTGAATGTCTTCATCTCAAAAGGTGAAGAATGAAGACTTTACAGACCGTTGAACTTGTAACCTTCCACATCAAGAATCAGTACAAAGGTCTTCGAGAACCAATACCATTGATGACTTCTTATTCTTCTGTGGTGATTACACACCAATAATACTCTATACGTAGATGTAACATCACCTGTTTAAATGTCAGCATACTGTTTGGTTGAGTTTGTTATCAATTAAAATCTGTTAGTTAAATATCATGCCAATATATTATATACGTAGTTAATTAAACTAGCGGCTTAGTCACAAAACCATAACATTCCCCCAGATAAAAGAGACAAAGAAAAAAAAAAAAAGGATTTCACATTCAGAAACAAACAAAAAAAGAAAAGAAAAGCCAGTGTGATAAAGTAATATATTGGATTCTGTTACCTTAGACCAAGCCAACATATTGGCTAATGAAACTCTTTTGCCAAATATTCCTTTCTTATGCCTATTAAGATGAGTCTGTGCATAGTTTTCAATATCCCTATCGGAGGACAGCTTCTTGAGTTGATGATAATGCGTTGAATATAAGGCAGACTCCGAGGAGGAAACCGCCCCTCCTCCCCGGACCACCTGCCAAACAAGAAAAGGAGAACTAATTGTTAGTATATCATGTAATAACATAGAAAAACATACATTTTTGGAATCTCATTTAAAACTTCAATAGATGTGATTTTGTTGTTACAGAAGAATAAAAAAAAAAAAAAAGTGAATTTAAAAAAAAAAGACTAAAATAGAAAACCAAATGATATTTCAGTGTTGTTGAGATGGTTAATTAATGACTTAGAGGCCACAATTACAAACACTTTTAATTAGTAAGGTGTTGTGTTCTTTAAACAAAATGCATAATTGAATTTCTAATTTTGAAAAAATGAAGAATTTAGTAGAGTTACGGTCATTAGGCTGGTGTTTGAGAAATAAAGTAACAAGAAACTTTGATGCATTGTTTTTAATTGAGACTGAACCAAGAAGTTCATATCATATAATAAAGGATGGTCTCACATTGGCTGGTATCAATAGGGCTAACTTGCCAAATAATCTAAAGCAATGTTACTTCTAAGAACATTCAATAGTATTTATTTGCTCCAAAACTTCACAGAATTATATCAATTTATAGATCCATCCCCTCATTAGGGTTATAAGAAGGACAGCCCCTGAGGACTGAGAGCTAATGGAAATACACTTAACCACAAAATCTTTCATAAGTTAGTATTTGTTTTACAATTATCCAACAACATTTCTTAAAAAACAAATGAAAATGAATAAGTCTGTTGGATATCATTCATTATCAGCTGAAAATTTCATATGTGTTTTATTGGCTCAACTTGGCAGCAATGAATTACATAGCATTGAATAACAGTCATAGAGTCAAACAAGTTAACCTAGATTCTACATTAGCATTCTCTGTAGATATCCACCTCATCATTCTCCCACGATAATTGTCTACACTGGAATGGTTACAGCAGTAAAATAAATTAGAGCTGAAAAGCATTTCGCAGCTGAAGCAGCATTTTTTTCAACAAATATCTAACTCTAGTTCTTCCTTCACAGCTGTAATTTCAATCCGACTTATAATGTTGTTCTTCTGTCCCAGATAATGTTTACCACTCAGCACATGAATGAAGAATTTCAATTGGCTTTCAAGAGAGAATTCTTTACACTTATTTACTAAATAAAGAACATGTGTCATATGTTGTGTAACTAAAATGTAAGAGAAAGAGCACCATTTATGAAACAGACACCACTGAACGTTTTAAAGACCATTCTAGAAACCTCAACATAAATGTTTATAAAGAACGTTCTTATTTTTGTTCCAAATATGGACTTTAGTGAATAATTAATAATAGAGAAGTATTTCTGATGATTGCAATCAGCATTTGACTGTCACTATAATAACAACATTTATTGAAAAATAAAAAATGAACCAAACTATGAGGATTTACTACAAATACATCTTGCAAACATATTGATCTCCAAGTCAGTGGATCATACATTGTTTTAATAAATTCTTAATTCTGTGAAAATTGACTCAGAAATTAAGTCACTTGTAACCTTTTCTGGAATTTAAAAAAAAATGCCATAATATTTAACAATTTGACTGAACAAGGTAAAATCCCAGTTGTAGGGTCTAAGGGAAGTATTTGAACTTTGCGTTGCAATATAATAAAACAAGAATCATTAATGTAATGTAAAGTATTTTGAAAAGGGGTTCATGAGATCTATTTATAATTTGGTAAACTGCACCAAAATATTAAATACGTTCTCCACGAACAGGTGTAATGTGATCCGAGTGCTACTTCAAAGCAGTAGGCCCACACACAAACAAAGGAGCAAACTAAAACAAACTAACAACCCTAAACATATTTTCTCCAACAATTAAATTCACATGGTCTAAATATCATAGTTGTATCCTTTCAACATCCACTTTCCCATGCTCACAGGGGTCGGACAGAATTCACTGAGTCAAACTTTTCTATGCTTAAATGCATTTCCTGTTGCCAACCCTCACTTGTTTCTCAGGAAGGAAATATTTTATTATGGCCAGACACGTTTTCATGGAAGACTGAAAACAGTTTGTACGATGGTGATACTCATTTACAACAATCATATAATGTCAAGGCAAGGGGACAGTACACACGTGCATACAATAGGCTTCTTTTGGTTTCCATCTACCAAACCCACACACAAGGCTTTGGTTGGCCCAGGGCTATAGCAGAAGACACTCACCAAAGATGCCACACAGCAGGACTGAACCTGAAACCATGTGAAGCAACCTTTTAGCCACACAGCAATGCCTATTTTCACCTTTTATTATTGTTGATATTTACTCTTTAATGCAATAAGACTGATTGCCAACAGGTGGCGAATCATCATCATCATTGTTTAACGTCCGCTTTCCATGCTAGCATGGGTTGGACGATTTGACTGAGGACTGGTGAAACCGGATGGCAACACCAGGTGCCAAATCAGACTGGAGCCTGGTGTTGCCATCCGGTTTCACCAGTCCTCAGTCAAATCGTCCAACCCATGCTAGCATGGAAAGCGGACGTTAAACGATGATGATGATGATTCGCCACCTGTTGGCAATCAGTCTTATTGCATTAAAGAGTAAATAAAAACAATTTTCTCATACAACTTGGAGTCAAACAACTTAAAAATAAAAATGTCCTTTTATAAGGGAAAAAGTTAAATTTTTTGTGGGCGTGTTTCTAGTATGAAATTGACACTTTTTTAAAGCATCAGTGGGGTGTAGGCGTAAGGAAATACAAAATCTAGGATGCTGTAATATATTCAAGTGAGTTTTACCATCTGCGCAACAACTACTGGTCTAATAAGCTAAAATAACAAGTTGAAGGAAAACTAAAAACGACAAACAAAACATGCAGGAAATATTTCATTTTATTTTTATAGCACTCCACCCATAAAATGGGGGAAAAACCTAGAGCAACTTTAAAGTCACTGGTTCACTCTGGCAGGCTAGACAGGCTTGTGTGTTGCTATCTTCTTGCCCAAGCATAAAACAAGGTTTGGGATATGGTATGGCACTCAAATGTCCATTGCCTACTTCAAAAATTAAAAAAAAAATGATAGAACCCATGATTCCTTTTTAGGGAATTTTTTGACAAGGGGAGAGGAATAAATAGTATCAAAGGAAGGACAAGTTGATGGTGTACGCACTGAACTGATTGAGACAGGAATATATTGAGGGAGAATCAGTATTCTTTGAGAGGAATAAGGTAAATATACATATGTTTCTTCTACATGGCCAGTTGACTTGCTAAGAATAGTAGCTAAATATTCTTCAAATTATGTGTGTAGCTGAGCATTTGTTTACATTTACATTCACTTCTACAAAAGCCACGATGTATAAAGCAGTGGTGTTGTTTTCACTCACCAAGAAACCATCCACTCACTTTGGAGCTAAGCGAAATAAAAGATTTCTTGAAAAAAGGTACAAGTTAAGGACAGGAAGGGCATCTAGCTATAGAACACTGCCTCAATATCATATTCATGTGAGAATGGATGAATGAGGCTTATGAGGTAGATTTGCGATGGAGTAGATTGCAATTATCTTATAATAATTCTGCTTGTCATTATGTTACTTAGCCTGTCAGTAACGCTTTCACATGATTAAGGAAAAAGAGGGAGAGAGAAGCGTCCATGATGTGAGGTAGAGGGAACATAATTGTAACGCCTTCATGTGATTAGTTGAAGGGAAAGAGAGAACAAGAGAAAGAAAAAGGATAGAGAAAAAGAGGATAAGGCAAAGAGTGAGGCAGAAAGAGAAAGAAAAAGTGGGAGCAAGAAAAGAGAGAGAGAGAGAGAGAGAAGAGCCCATGACATGTGATAGGGGGAATGTAATATTTATTACATGGTCAAAAAGTTTAGTTGAAGGTAGTGATATAGAGGAGAGTTTGGAATACGATTTTAGCAGAAGGGTGATGTTCTGATGGTGAGATTAAAGAGAGAGAGAGAGAGAGAGAGAGAGAGATGATGGTGATAGTGGTGGTGGAGGTGGCGTTGGTGAGTGCATAGTGAAAAGTAATTTTTTTTTTAATTGAACTAAGTTTTTTATATCACCTATCAACGCATGGACATCCCAAACTTGCCATTCACTTTAGAACGAAACCAGTTTCCTGTTCGCCTGTCAGATGCAATGACTATCAATAAATCACAGACATTTGATAAACTGGGGTTGTTCTTGCCTGAACTTGTATTCGGCCATGGTCAGTTATATGTCGCATTCTCAAGGGCCCCCATATTATCTGATGTGAGAGTTAAAGTTATCAACACTGACAAAACAAGGGAAAAGAAGAGGGAGAATTTACACGGAGACCATAGTCTGCAAAGAAGGATTGAATTGAAAGGTGGACACAAATTGAAATGTGCATTGGCTCTGACCCATCACCTTGGCTTATAAGTGATCTGGTTTTCAGAGTATGCCATATTGCATTAAATATTTACCCCCGTGAAATTGTGACCCCCTTATTTTACATATAAGATAATTTCTTTTTCTGTAAATCTTTTTTTCTAGATATGAAATTGTGACTGTGTAAATTTTAAAATGTCATTTTTTCGGTTTGTGGGAAAATCGGAAAAATAAGAGTGAATATTTATTTTATGAGTGTTGTGTATTCAGTCTATAAAATTGTGCATAAAGTATCTATATATATATGAAGTGCATTAAGTAATTATCTTGTTCTAATTTCCTTCACTTTCCAATGAATAGCAGATGAGCAACTATCTTTTGATACAGACACAACATAGACTACACTTTCAGGCTTCTTGCATAAAGTTTTCAGCAACAACACAGGAGCTTTACTGTTAATTCCATTAAATATTCATGGCTCCTGCTGGTGTTGCTAAAATTTAGAAAAATAACAACATATATTTATTGCAAATATACAAATGAGAAATTTGCTTTTATCTTATTTTTCTTTTGAAAATTACTATTTATCTCATTATTCTGTATAAGCACCAAGAATTTTGATAAACGTTAAATTATAATGATTGTATGTCTGCCATCGTTTAACGTCCACTTTCCATGCTAGCATGGGTTATTTCCTGATATTACCCATGGTGGTGAAAGTATACATCCAAAATTGCCTCTCATATAACTAACGGAGGAATTTATCCTCAAACCAAAAGACCTGGTTCAAATGCCTGTATCATTAGTGGACTCAGCTAAAGGTACACAAAGGTAGGCTGTGGTGTTAAGCTGAGCAATTGATTAAATCTACCCCTTGGGAAAAGAAATGCTTCTTCCAATAGGCTTCCATACAGTTTCCAGCTGCTAAGTTTTAATTCCTAGGTTTAGGTCAAGGATGGGGAACCTGCAGCCTTAAGACTGCATGCGGCCTTCTGGGTCAACAAGTGCGGACTTCTGCAGCCTTTGATGTAAATGTTAATATATATTTTTTTAAGACCTTGATTTTTTTGTCAATAGTTTTTATGCATAAATTTACAATACACACACATATATAGATGAGAGGGAAAATAACTGTGTTCAGTGATGTCACTCTTAGAAATTGGAAGCATTTTTCTAATGAATATAAACTTAAAGCAACATGGCTATAAAGACAACATTTCCTTGTCAGTCATGCCAGCCTAATGGGAGTGAGTAACCTCACGTGTGATACGTATAGAGTTCCTGTCTCGTATACCTCTTCACTGTGGCTTGTACTAAGCACTACTCAGTGACTTCACGCATAATACATGTATAGTTTCTGTCTTGTCTACCTCCTTGCTGTGGTTTGTGTTAAGTACTACTTAGTTAACTGTAGTCGTGACTAAGTTCACAGTGACTTGTGAGATTGTAAGTGTGAGTTACTTACAGCCTCATTTGAAAGCGTACATCCATCAGTGCATGTGTTGTTTTGCAGACTTCCTTTTTATAGCTGAGACTTAATTAGTAACAATGATCAAATTCATTGCCACTCTGCTAGGCCTACTGCACACTGTTCCAGGTAAAACAGTCTTAGATAAGACAATCAATCAGCATCCAAAACCATGTTCTTGGAATCTTGGTCACGACTTTAGCAATTGTCATTGTTTTGATTGAAAACCGTCGATGTTTGACATTATTTCTATATTAATTGGGTAATGATAGATAATAGTACTAATTACAGAAAAGAATACTACAAATCTAGATGATATTTATTCTCGAATGGTAGTGACAATTGCCAAATTCAAGACCAAGAATATGGTTTTGGGTGCAGGTTTATTGTATCTTGCCTGAAATCTTTTTTCTGGGTCAGTGTGCGGCCGGCCTTACTAATTCATTATTATCCTTTTATTTGTTATCGGTATTCCAGAATAAAACCAATTTTCAACCCATAAGTATGTTAAAGGAATTGAAATGAACGATGAAGAATGGGAATTACAATATTTTTTAGTGAATAGTGGGGGCAAAATGTCTTGTTTGCTTTGTGATACTGCAATTGTAACAGTTAAAAAATTCAAAACCTGATATCAAAATGCTTTCTCAAAGAAATCATTAAATTGAATAAAGAGTAAATACATGCGTAAAGGAAATATTTCAAAATTTCATATTCTCGGTGTTTATAAGCTTGACTTTTGTAAAAAGATTATTATTCATTTACTTATGAAAAAAAAGTTCCTACTT
Organism: Octopus bimaculoides; assembly: GCF_046866305.1. Taxonomy (NCBI): domain Eukaryota; kingdom Metazoa; phylum Mollusca; class Cephalopoda; order Octopoda; family Octopodidae; genus Octopus; species Octopus bimaculoides. The sequence goes on along the minus strand of NC_142930.1, from coordinate 1,933,024 downwards.
AAGTAAAATATTTGAAAATGTCATATTTCCAATTTTCATTCACCTGTCTTTTTTTTTTATGAGATTACTATCAAATTACTTAACAGCCCAAGCCTAGGGATAAAATGACAAAAAAAATATTTGTTCAATGCGGCCTCTATGAGGGGCAATGAATTGTAAAGTGGCCTTCATGAACAAAAAGGTTCCCCACCCCTGTCTTAGACCATATTTCTGTCCACATAAAATATTAAAAAAAGGGGTTCTTTTATAAAAACTCCTTCACCAACATGCAACAGCCATTCGCCCACAGATGTGTGCAGTTTCATCCCTTAAGCAAGTCTCTCTTTCCCTAAACAAATAAGCAGCATAACCCCCACTCCTGCCCCCCCCCCTTATCTACCTGCAATCCCTCTTCTTTATTATATCACTACTGTGTCTCACCTCGCAAAAACTATGCCTAATCAATCTGTTCCAGGACTACAGTTCTCTAGAATTCTCACACCTGTCCCCTTCCTTTTTCTTAAGGACATAAATCTATATGAAGTTTAAACTAAATGTTGATATCACCAAAACAAATTCTTGATACATCACACCTAAATCTTGAACAAAACATGGTTAATACTGTGCTTTCTTATATCGAAATTACTTGGAAACATTTACAAAATTTTAAATGTGATCTCTATGTGAATGCTTGGATACACAATTTGCTTTTTCTGGCATTTGTTCAGCTACTAATATCAACTTTTAGCAGAACAAACCATGGCAAATAAATAAAAAAAATTAATGACAAAATCCAAGATACATCAATAGTGAAAAACTGAACCTTTCAACGAAAGCCCTAAATATCTGCCAGTCTGCTTATTGCCAAAAAAAATATTATTTTAAAATATCTAAGATTATGTTATGTCCATGAAGTGCTTATATCAAAGATTCCCTTGATTAAAATTATAATCACAGGAAACAGAACAACAAAATCTGAAGATATTTAGAGAGAAAAGAATCAAATGAAATATGGAAGTGTTTTATTTTTTCATGTCAAACTAGGGTACCAGTTAATTGCATACACTGAGTTTTATTACAACTCAGAAAGCTTTCTGTAATAGCAGTAAATGTATCATTCCATGATTGCTATAGATCAGAGAAGGCAAGAAGGCAAGTTTCATTTAAGCATGCGACTGGTGAATAAACGTCATTGATAAGGCCTAAAATGGCTGAAACATGTCTCGTGTTCCTGTGAGATACTGCTGGGATGATGGTTGCCTTGCTCTGATATATTGTGCTTTCTGCACAACATGCCTATGAAGAGATATTTCTCTCAGACCAAAATCACAGAAAATAAGGCAATAAGTGCCAATATGATATTATTATCCATTTAACTCACCAAAACTGTGCCTAAGGTTCAATAAAAAAAATTATTCTGAAAAGTGAGTCACTTCCATTATATAAGTGATGCATTAGCTAATTCAAACAAAAAAATAAAATTATAAACAAAATTAATGAAGTGACACTTGACTGAATAAAAAAAAAAGAAACTTTAATTAATGTCAATAATGTTGTAATTTATTCAAATTAGAACAAATTCATATTGTCAGTTAATTGTGAGAATGTCGTAACAGAAAAATCATCAGGCCTTATAGAAGATCTTTTTTTTTTTTTTACAAATGGTAATCAGCAGAACTGGAACAGAAGGTATAATGCCATAGGCCATCTTGATAGTTGTGTCAGATGAACCTAGTGTGAATGTATTTAGCACAGTTATAGGACCATCTGAGCAATGGGAGTTAATCTAAGTAGAATATTAACCAGGGTGGTTATGTAGTTAAGAAAGTCACTTCAGAACCAGGTGGTTCTGGATAGAGTGCCACTAGGCAGTGCCTTGAACAAATGTCTTCTAACATAGCCCTAGGCCAACCAGACTAATGGAAATTTGAACATACTGTGCCTGCAAGCATTGACAATACTCTTTCAAAGTCCATCCCTAATTCTTTCCTTCTTAATAATCTCTCTTCTTTTATTTTTAACTCCTGCATGCTTCTCTCTGCCCCCCCCCCCCACTACACAGTCCACTAACTGTCTACTTCTAATATGTGGAGGTTTTACCAAGAACCCTACATCAGGTAGTCAGGAATTTCCTTACATTCTTTAACGAGTAATTCAGAATCATTCTCTCTATAAATCTAAAACCTCAATGTCTTCCATGACCTTCTCAGAACTTTCATAATCTAACCAATGTCAAAACTGTGTCAAAGAGTCAAGACACATTTTAGCATTCACATTCTTTATTTCCTAAGAATGGACTACAAAAAGACTATGGTTGCCACACCTGGAACGATGTATCTTTCACTTACTGGAATTGGAAAAGAATGTTATTTGCTGCATTGATAAAAAAAATATTCTATCTTATTAGTTTGATCTTTACCATTACTACAAGAAACTAGCCTTCTGAACTTATTGGCTGAATTCCATCCTCTTCAAACCTTCCTGACATACCTCGTATCTTTTACTTTTTGCTGCCTAAGCTGAGTCTCTCTCTTTAACACCCACAACAAACGTTTTATTCAACAGTTGGTTATTCAGAAGAATTAGTTTACTGTAATATTTGCATCGAGCAAATTCCTAACAAACATCAACTTCCTACATAAATCTTGTTTATGTCTAAGTCTAATGACAGACTTTACTTCACTCTGCTTCATGGCTAATATACTTCCTACTCATCTCTCTCTCATATATATATATATATATATATATATATATATATATCACCTTCAATTACTACAGAGTCATCTCTATCTCACCATTTCTCTTCATATTCTTATGAAAATTTCCCCTCTGCTTGCACCCGTTACCCATTCACCCAGTTCAGTACTCTGTATCACTTCACCTGTATTCACTCCACCCACTATACATTGAGGGTATGTCCTGATACACATCCACCAGCATCTCCTTAACTCTCACCTTCTCTTTCTCTCCCTTTTTTCTCCAAATGGAGCATCCTTCTGTCTCTCCTACAGCAGGGCACCTATCTCTATCCTTTTATTATTCTTTTAACCTTTCATCAACTATCACAAAGCCTGCTCCCTCAATGCTATTCCCCATCATTCGAGGGGGTTTTGCTATGTCTTGCAAGTTACTGGTTGATCCCATTGGTGTGGGGACCATGATAAAAGAACCCAGTACACTCTGTAAAATGGGTGACATTAAGAAGGACATCCAGCCATAGAAACCATGCCAAAAACAGACAACAGAGCCTGGCACAGCCCTCTGGTTTGCCAGCTATGGTCAAAACGTCCAACCTATGGCACCATGGAAAACGGATGTTTAATGGTGATATCACACACACACACAGGAGTATACAGGTGGAAAACAAAGGGGAGAAAATAGTACTCAAATATCAAAGGTAGGGTAAAATTTTGTTTTTATTGAAGCTGAAAAAAACTTCACTAAGTGTTACTCAGAGTTTCACATATCTGTCAGGCACTCATGAGTATTTGGAATAATACAATGACTTATAAGTAATTCATAAGGGTCCATCATGATCAGTCAATTGCCTTTTTATCCAACTGCATCCTCTTATTTTAGAAGGTGGTTGTCTAATCAGCTTCAAATGTTTCTGCAATGAGTTGGTAACCATGAACAGATTATTATGTCCTTCTGAATACTCACGACTGCCTGACAAATGGTTACATGAAACTAAGTCACAGTTTGTGAAGTTGTTTTCAGGTTTCTAGCTTCAATAAAATACTACATACACAAATGAGTGGACAAATGAAAGCAAATAGCATTCAACACATTTAATAGGAGTTACATTATCATTTAAAACAGTTTTATTTGGCACTATGCAATGTCTTACAGAAACCCAGCTCACTTAGACTCACTTTATCAAATCTGAGCCTGAGCAAGCTGGGTTTCTGTAAGAAACCTGAGAATCACTGGGTTGCATGGAACCAAATCAAACTGTTTTAAATAATATACATATATATATCCCAAAAAGCATGGCTATGTAGTTGAGAAGTTTGTTTTCCAGTCACTGTGAAACACCTTGAGCAAGTGCCTCCTATTATAACCCTTTGTAAATGAATTTGGAAGACAGAAACTGAAAGAACCTATTTTATATATGCTTGTGTGTGTGTGTGTGTGTGTGTGTGTATGTGTGAGAGAGTATTTTCCTTTTTTTTTACATTTATTCCACAAAAACTGATTGGTGCAGTTTTCACTTCCCCTGTTATAAGTTTGAAGACCCACGAAATAAGAGATCCCTTACTTGAAAAACAGGTCAGGATTAGAGACAGGAAGGGTGTTTGGCTGTGAAATAATGTCTCGATAGCATATTCATCTCACCTCTGCTAGTATAGTAAAACAGACACAAACAAAGGAACCACTGCGATATACTAAATGTGAGATGGAAAATTGATTAATCTAGCAATACTTTGAGCAGCTGAACGAGATCACACCAACTGACTCACTGGCATAAGGAAATTGAGAAATGAAAGCTTCAGGTAAAGTAATTATTATAGTTGTTATTACAAGTATAATCTCTCCAATGATGTAACAGCGAAACCTGTACTCAACCAAATAAATTGCACCAAATGGAGTCATGTGCCTGTACAAGAAGTGTGACTCCACAGTCGTGTGGACAGTAATGCATAACCTTTAATTTCATAGCTATTGTGACTCTAACAGTTCTTTTGTTGAGACAAAACTTTTCTTGAATTATGAAGCAAGTGTAAAATAATTAACAGTTTAACTAGATATCAGATGACTTAGAGGAATTTGAAAAGGTAGAATAATCAGCAACCGTTAATCCAGTTTTGAAAATGTGCCACTGGCAACTGAACAGTAATACAACAAGTGATTCCGAAGAACATGGACTAATTAATATTCCACACAGGTGCTAGTTTCAGATGGAAAATGTACTAATTCACAGACAGCAAATATAGAATATTTCTTGAACAAAGACATTGTCTTAAGGACAATAACCATTAAAAGAACATAATTCAACAATCTTTAATGTTAAGAAGGGCCCTAATACATGCTGATTGTCTTTAATTTGCAAAGTTCTTTACTGGCAATAGTAAGCTTTATTCAGACATGTTCTCATTGTAAAAACCTAACTTCTGTTCAGGAACATAGTCAAAGAGGAACATGAATAAAATTCTAACCAAAGATACAGCAGTTTGGTACAGGAAAAAAAAAAATATATTGAGAGAAAGGCGTAGGGTGGAGTGGCAGATATAAGAACAAGTTTGTATTTTCTGAGTCTAGAATTGTAAAAATGTACTTTGTGTAGATATCATGTGAAGAAAAATGCAAAAAGCTTCTCCAAATGCAAAAAGCTCAATGACAAAAGTTAGTGAAATCTTGTTTTCAAGAAGATTTCAAAGCAAAAATGCAACAAAATATAGAAATATCTTATTTAATGATTTATTCTCATAAATATCCATAACCAAAGTTTAGTTTCTTGATTCATTGTTTCAGAAATTACACACACACACACAAAACATTAAAAGTAGGGGTTATAGGGAGATGTAGAATTTTTATCCATCATGAAATTTATCAAAAAGAAGTTCTAACAACTGAAAATTTGCACTTTAGATGTCCAACCCAATAATCAATATCATCATCATCATTGTTTCAATGTCCACTTTTCCATGCTTGCATGGGTCAGACAGAATCAATGGAAGCAGATTTGCAATAGACAGACACCCTTCCTGTTGCTAACCCATTCCTGTTTAAAAGCAAGATAATATTTCCCCATGACTGGACAGGTTTTCACAGAAGACTGCAATTGAAGGACTGCTTGTATGATGATAAAGCTTGTTCTACGACTCCTGTGTAAAGCCACAACAAGGGGTCACCCCCTACTCCATTCACACACACACACTCTCTCTCTCTCTTTTATACAAAGTGGTGAGAAAGGATCTTCAGATGCTGGGCCTCACTGAGAAAATGACAAGGGACCAGGGATTGTGGCAATTTGCTGTACTTGAGAAAATGTGTCAAGCTAAGTAAAATCGCTGTCCTCCAGACATAGAGGCACGTAAAAAGCAGCCAGTGGAGCACTCTGTAAAGTGGTTGGTGTTAAGAAGGATATCCGGCCATAGAAACCATGCCAAAACACAGACAGTTGGAGTCTGGACAGCTCCCTAGCTGGCCAGCTCCATGTCAAAACTTACAACCCATGCCAGCATGGAAAATAGACATTAAATGATGATGATGATGAGATATAACGTAGTTCTCATGGAGATTCAGCATAAAACTGTGACAAGGCTGACTCCTGTGAATTACAGGTACAACTCATTTTTACCAGCTGAGTAAATTGGGGCAATATGAAATAAAGTGTCTTGCTCAAGAACACAATGCATCACCAGAAATTGAACTCACGACCTTATGAGCGTGAGCCAAATACCCTTAACCACTAAGCCATGTTATCTTCACTCTACAAACAAACACAAACAATTTATTTGTTTATTTGTTTCAGTCATGTGACTGCGGCCATGTTGGAGCACCACCTTTAATCAAACAAATCAACCCCAAAACTTATTCTTTGTAAGCCTAGTACTTATTTTATCAGTCTCTTGTGCTAAACCACTAAGTTATGGGGACGTAAACACACCAGCATCAGTTGTCAAGTGATGATGGGGAAACAGACACAGAAACATACACACACACACATATATATGACAGGCTTCTTTCAGTTTCCATCTACTAAATCCACTCACAAAGCTTCAGTCCAGGGTCATAGTAGAAGACACTTGCCCAAGGCACCACCACACAGTGGTAGTGAACCTGTAATCATATGGTTAGAAGCAAATTTCTTACCACATAGCCACATATGTGTTAACAATCTATAAATATTATCATAGAAATCCTGGCAAAATTTTTTTTCATATATTATTGCTCATTTCATGAATAAAATATCTATTATGGAATTAATTATGAAATACAAATTTTAAAATAATTAACACTGACAAATAAGCTTGATTTATTTTAAAGAGTGATTAAAAGGTGAAATTGAAGAGACACATGTCACCTTTTAATTAATAATTTTAAGAGCGATTGTTTTACATTGTATGACTAACGTAAGTATGTATGACGAATAAAAATAATTTCTAACGAGTATCTATTGAATTACAAGCTTGACGAGGTAAGTGTTTAAATAAATATGAGAGCTGAGATCCCCTTGCAGAGAGAATAGACGAGATGAAATGGAGAAGAAGGCAAGTGTCTTACAGGAAACTAGAAGCTAAATATGATGTAAGATGATCCAAGACAGAAGCTGTTGTTGATAGTATTTAAGAATGAAGCCCTGTTCTACAGCAAGCAATTGAAAAGGGAACCGAAGAGAAACAACACAAACATTCTTAAGTCTCGCGGCAGGCATGGCAAGAATGAAACAAAGATTTTCATTTACCGAGACAGACTTAGAAATGTTCTTTTAACCTCATTAACAAAAAATATACATTCTGAATTAACAAGTAAACTTAAATATAAAATAAAATAGTTTAAATAACTTCATAAAAAAAGACTATAATGAAGAGAAACGAAATGTTTAGAATAACTAAATAAATGATATTTATAACAAACAAAAAAAAAATCACAGATTATGATATAAAAAAAAATATTAAGAAACATAATAAAAAAAAACTTACAATACATCTCTTTAAATAATCAGGCATTTTAAAATTGATGGCAACAGTATTACCAACCAAGTGGCATGCGGGTGATTTCTTACAGAGCATCTTCGGTGTGATGTTAAATCTTAGGCAGACTGTACATGAACTCAGTGTGTTGGAAGGTAGGTGGAAGGGTTTGGCAGTTAGCAACAACACAGTAGCAACAGCAACAGAAACTTAAGAGAATATCTTCGAAAGTGCTTGTTTCACAGCACCTGAATCAGTAGCGTTTGCATCGTATGGAGCTGAAGAGATTCCACAACATATTCTTTTATTTGTTGTTAAGATCCACATGCACATTCCTTCACTTTTGCTTTCTAAGTTCTTTGTTTTTTGAGTGTCTACTAGCTTTTACACTGGAGGAAGGAACAGGAGGCGTTATAAAGATGCAAATGTATCAGCTGTAGGAAGGAATGACCTATTCTCACTATAGGGGAGGTAAGGAAGAGTTCACGCAAGTGAAGTGTACAGCCATCTCAGTGATAAGTGTTAGTAAACAACAACAACAACAATTTTAAGTGTGTGAACCAAAATTATTATCAACAACTCAACAACATTTAATGTGGTCGTCACTGACTAATAGTTGCTAAAAGATGCAGTAGTTTTATATACAAAAAGACAGATTGAGAAATTATTGATAATATTTTTCTTCACAAGTTAAATTGCAATAACTCAAAAATAAAAATGATTTGAGTAGTTTATTAAAAAAAATTCTGTCTAAAAATAGTTTCTGGAAACTTTAAAAAATAAGTGTTCTAAAGACAGAGGAGAAAAATTCTAAAATAAAATTCTAATTTTATGAACAAGAACACCCAGCCAAAAACATCTGATTTATTAAAAATTTTATGATTAGAAAAATGGAAAATATATTTTTTAGTAAATAAAAGACATTTTCACTTATTCACATCAACAAAGATTATTTAAAACAAAAATCCATTTTCTAGGATTGGCTGATATAAATGTATATACAACAGTCCCAAGTAATGTCACACAAATTCTTTTGAATTAAGTTTCAGAGACAAGAAACACCTCCCCCACCCCACCTCACAACTTTTTTGCAGTAGTTTCTAATATTGAAAACATCAAAGTATTATAACGTGTGTGTGTGTGTGTGCGTGTGTGTGTAGACACAGGATGACTGTGTGGTTTAAAAGTTCCCTTTGAAACTACATGGTTCCAGTTTTAATCCTTGGGCAAGTGACTTCTACTATAGCCCTGGGACGACCAATACCTTGTGAGTAAATATGGTAGATAGAAACTGTGTAGAAGTCTTGTTTGTTTGTTTATGTGTGTGTGTGCATGCGCACGCACATGGGTGTCTTTGTGTTTTCGCCACCCCACTGCTTGGCAACTGGTGGTCGTTTGTTTATGTTCCTCAAAACTTAGCAGTTCATGGAAAGAGACTGATGGACTAAATACTAGACTTGGAAAAAAAAAAATCACAAACATAGGTGCGATTTGTTCAACTAAATCTTTTAAGGTGATGCCCTAGCATGGCCTCAGTCCAGAAACAATTATAGGGTATATTTTAAAGTTCCCAAATTTATTTTTAGAAATCTCAATAAGTAAGACACCCTGTGGCAGCATATTCAGATAATTTAAGTCAGCTGGAACTTTCGAAATTTCATTTTACAGCAAAATAATTATTAAAAAAAAAAAGAAAAGAAAAAAGAAATAGATAAAACTTATTTTCATTTGAATATTTTGTTATCTGTAATTTAGGATTATTTGAAATATCAAGTTACAAGAACTAGTTTAAAAAAAACATAAATTCAGACCTTTTACAGCAGTTTATGAAAGATTGGATTAGTTGAAAAGCTAGCTGTGAAGGCCTAGTGAAACACATACATTACTAATCAGCTTATTATATTCAGCGCTCAGGTACACTACAGCAATCTATTAGAATCATTTGCATATATAGAAAGAATGTAGTTAGTAAAAGGAGGGTTTTAAACCGTATGAAAACAGGCTAAGAAGAATAATCCTGGAAACAGCTGGTACCACTATAACAGAATAGGTTTCATGTAAGTGGTCACTTAATAACTCGCCCAGAGTTAGATATTTTGGTAATATTTGACAGATAATAGCCTTTTTTTAAAAAATATGATACAATCATGTTATTTGATTTAGTTATATTCAACAAACTTAGCAATTGAAAATAACAGGGTTTTTTTTTATTACTAACTCCAATTAATATTCTATTTCTAAAAACCTCTATATTAAATTAATAGGAATAAAATGCTGCATTAACTCTTATTTTTTATGTATTCTTTATTTTTGATGGTTTGGTCTGGAGACTGGCACTGGCAACATTGATAGTTACCAGTTGATAGCTGAGGGAGGGGATTCCAGATGGATAATGTTCTAGGGTGGAATGCTTGAATAGTGGTCAGAGTGGTGGCCTGGTATGAGTGAAGAGGGATAGAAAATCAGTGAACCAAACATTCTACTATGATTAAGTCACCTTTCAAGATCTGATTTATAAAGAATGATAAAATGTGTAAGGAAATCTTCATTAAACAAAAAACTAATTTAAGATTCTATCATATCTACTCAAGTAAAATGTAATCTTGAACGTAATGGACCACAGCCCTCTCCTCACCATTTTTTGTGTCATATATTTCATCCTTCATATAATACACTCAAATATAAGACTAGCCACTAATTTTGATCTTGATATTTTATATTGAATTTCTCACATTCTACATGAATACAATCATGTGTAAGAGAGAAAGCAATTCCAAAGAGAAGCAACCAATGCAGAAAATAATTGATGTTTTGATGTAAAAAATTAATATATTTCTTTGTTCCAAATAAAAGGAGGCAGAGGCAGGGAGGGGAAAAGAAGTGGCTGCCAGTCAAACAATTACTGATAGTTCTGAATGCTGTTTTAATTATATTACAGAAGAGTTACAAAAGGTTGTGTGGATAATGTCAGGGGTTTACAACTCATTAGTAGTACTGTACTTGGGAACAAAACATTGAGCTCTTCTATGTGTGAGCTTTAGATAACTGAAATTTAGTACAAACAAAGAAATAGTTTGATAGTTTAGCAATGATGATATGGTGTGTGTGTGTGTGTGTGTTGACATCATGTGAATAGTTGCAAAAAAAAAAAATTGCTGTCATACAAGTGCTATCCTTTGTTTCTAATTTTCCATGAAATCATGGAAACAGGCGAGGGTTGATGACAGGAAGGACATCTAGTCATAGAAAGATCTGCCTAAAAAAAAATTCCATCCAACTCATGCCAGCATGGAAAAATGAACTTTAAAACAATGATGATGATGATGGTGATGTTTAGTAGCAAGTTTTAAGATGCACATTCATGTTCAGTATTTTTAACCATGTTCTGTCAATTATTTGAAGGGGGATTTTTAAAAATGTCTAGCTAATTAGTTAAAATACTGTTTGCCATGCAAGACAATAAACAGTTTTGATATCAACAAGCTAAAGCCTGCATTTGGTTCCACCTTTACAAAACTATTCATTTCAGTTCATATTCAAATAAAAATACAACTTATGTAAGAACCTCTTGTTAAATTGTTCCAAACATCATGTTAAAAGTATACAAATAATTTTACTGATTCCATCCAAATTCTTTACTGCTTTCTAAAATTAATTGAAACAAAGTGCAATTCAACAGAAATATAATTATGAAAGGGTTAGCTTGTTCCAAACACTTAAAAAATACAGGTTAGTTATTTTACTGACTCCATCCAAATTAATTGAAACACACAGTATACTTCATTTGAATTATGGTTCAAAAAGTGTTCATTAAATTTCTGATATGAAAAATAAAATCAATTACCAAGTTAGTAAGACACATTCCAACCATCAGAAGCCAATGACTGTATTTTGTTTTGTTTGTATTTATCACCATTAAATAATGTAATGTTGTTTTTTAAGTTTCTGTCCCACTTTGATAAGTGTTAAGTTAAGCTTAATAAATAGGACAACATGGCTCTATTATTTAAGTTATTTTAATAAATAATATCTTTCAATTATGTTGTTATTTGTCATCATCACCATCATTTTTACTTCTGTTTCTCCATGCCAGCATTAAGTGTTGCATTACACTTGTCTCATCATGTGTCTTAACCTTTTGGATCAAATAATAACAAAGAAAATCATCAGACTACATTGTTGTAGATGTCACATGCATTTCACATGGTTGTTTTGCTCTCACCAACTTCTTTACACTTTCGATCTGGATGTATTTTAGCAGTCTGGCAATGGTACTAGAGAGAGAGACTGTCTGCCAGGACTAAAGAGTTCTCTTCTAGTTCTTATCCAGTGTTACTGTCCCTTACACGGGGAGCCTTTACTGTCACTTACACGGGGAGCCTTTACTGTCCCTTACACAGGCCATCTCATCTGTTTTTGATTTTTTTCTTTTGTTTATGGTTGGAAAGCCTTTCATAATTAATTCATTCTTATTATATCACAGGAATGTGGGGTTTTTTTTCAGGTCTTAATCAAAATTATTCTTCTTGCCATTGTTTCTTCATTTATTGTCTGGTTTCAAAAATTAATCAGTAAATGGTTAAGAAATTTGACTTTTTTTTCCCCACTTCTTCTGTGCTTCAGAATATTTGCCTCACAACCGTTCTTCCCTCAACTCTCTGAGATTTGAGAGCTTGACAAACTTTTTCCTTATCCTGCTCCCTGCTACAAACCTCTCCACAGAGTGCACTATTTATACAATACCTAATCTGTATTTAGAACAGTTACGACTGTTGCTCCTTATCATGTCTTACTGTTTACAGTCTGCAACTTTGTGTGTAACACAACCAAGTTGAAACCAGTCTGCTGGGACTGTTCTGCTAAATTTTTATGGCAGGTTTTAGAATTGTCCATGATAAAATATAAATAAGTAGTTTTTCAAGTTTACAACAAAGTTGTAAGTTGTGATTACTGGATGGCATTAAATTCGTTTGTTTTTCGTAGTGTTTTAGTTGCTATTAACTTTAAAACTAACATCTCAGGCAGCTTTCTAATAAACCAATAGAGGATTGCTGTGTTACTTGAAATACTAAACATCTTGTTTTTGCTTAACTGTGTCCCCATTACCAAAATGATTTCACTGTTGTTCTCAGAAGGAATTTAGAAATATTAATAAACAAGATTAGAACTATTTAAATATAATATTACTTCATTGGACACTAAAATATTAAATGATAAACTTGAAAACAAAAAACAAAACAAAAAAATACAATGTTTAGAAAAGTGTCTTCTAAAAAATAAAACTAATGGTTAGTGCTGTGAGCACTGCAGAAAGTCTCACTAATCTTTTGAGTACAACATTGGATAGTAATTTTTAGTTTTTCAAAGTCTGAAATATAAGCAGCATTGGATAATAATTCATCTCCTGAAGCAAAGAATTACCATTAAAAGAGAAAGGTTACATTATTTCTCTGCTTTTATATTTATTATTCTTTTAAATTTCTATTGCTTTGTCTAAATTTAAAAAAAAAAAAAAAAATTCAAGTCAGATATGTAAATTAGCTTTGTAATGTAATTTTTAATAAACATACATTTAGGAGTTATAGTGTTCATTAGTATTAACCGAGACAGAACATGGTCGAAAATACTGAACATGTGTGTGTGCATCTTAAGCTTGCTAATGAACATCGTCGTTGTTGTTGTTTTAATGTCCACTTTTCCCTGCTGACATGGAACTGGGTACAGACGGTGTTGATTTGCCTGGCTTTTCATTATTACGTAACTTTGATAAAATGTTTACAAAAATACCATTCTCTGTAACTGCTAACCCCTATGATTACCACTGCATAGGAAATACTGAATAAAACATCACAGTAAAAGTCCAGAACATCATATGTAATAGGAAAGAAATGAAGCTGAAGCAAACAGTCCCTTGAAAGATAATTACTTCTAAACAAAGAACATTTTTAAAGAGATGTACAATTTCAATTAGCAAAACATAAAAGACAGAATAACCAAAAAAGTAGAGAAACTAATTTCCTGTTTCCTCTCAACTAGAGAGACTGATACCAACTTTTTATTGCACATTTACTTTTTATGTCTTCTAATAATTTCTCCAACTAAAACAAATACTTAGAGCTTTTATCATGGCCTATAGATTAGTTGAGTAGATAAACACAAGAAACACAGAGGGCAGCATGGTTAAGAAAATAATTCACCTTTATAAAAATGGTTGTTTGTGGTATAGCAGCAGCAAAATAGTTAAGATGCCAGGCAGTCGACTTATACATCATATTTGAATCTCAATAAAATTTATTTGAGTACACCCTTTTGCTTTTAGGATCATACTGGCAGAGAAGTTTCTGGTGAGGAAAGATCCTACCCTCACTTTCACCCCGAATAAAACAAACATAGAAATTCAATGAATTTAGAGGAATATGGTGATCTTTCAGATTTTGGAGAGAGTGCGTGTGTGTGCACTTCTGTCTATTAATTACTTGGTTAATGTCAGTTGATTAGTGAACCCTTCAAGTATTTGTATCAGAGGTGTGTGTGTGTATAAGCACAAGAATGGCTGAGTAGCTAACCACATGGTTTTGGGTTCAACTCCATTCTCTAGCACCTTGGACAAGTGTCTTCTATAGCTTCAAGCTGACAAAGCCTTGTCAATAGATTTGGTAGACAGAAACTGAAAGAAGACCCAATGTGCATGTGCGTGTCTTTGTATCCCTTTGTCTTGACATCATGTGATGGTTGTAAATGAGTGCCACTGTCATACAAGCAGTGTCACTCATTTCTAAAATTCTGTGAAAAACATGTCTGGAAACGGAAACATGTGAGGGTTGGTTGCAGGAAGGTCATCCAGTTGTAGAAAATCTGCCACAACACATTCCATTTGATCCATGCCAACATAGAAAAGTGGACATTAAAATGATTACACACACACACACAACTCCTGCATTATGAACATGTATATTTTCAGAAACTCTGAACATGAGGATGATTAGTGATACAGAAATTTAATGAAACGATGTAAGCAAATTATTTTCAGCTGCATCAACCATATACATTTCATATATTTTCACAAATCATTGCAACTTTTTTTGGTTTTCAAAAGCCCAAAGTCTTTTGTAAATCTAACTTTCCCTCTGTGATGCAAGAGTACTGTCTGCTTTCCTGTCAGGTAACTTGAATTAAATATAGTAATAAGACTTGTCAGAGGTTTATATCAATGACAACGAAGAGTGGGTCTCGACAGTTCGGTACTGCATGTTGCTATGCATACTGACGTAACATAGAAAGATGGAGGAAATGTCAATTAGAGCAGAGAAACACACAGGTGTGTGAGTGCAGATTCAAGAATTTGGACAACTGGCTGACAGAATGATGGCAGAACAATCAAATAGGAATAAGTTATAATAGCATTGTCTATAAATTATCATAGAATTTGGGCCAGAGAGAAATACTGTGCCAAGTTTATGTCTCATGCAACAGCAAACACCTCGAGCCATAAAAGAAACTAATACATTATTGCATGCAACCAGCTTGAGTAGATTTTATTGTTTGCCAAGTTGCTCTTTTGCCAACTCAATGCAATTGATATTCAAAAGAACATAATAGTAGAATTATAATAATAGAATGGAATAATAGTGTTATAGATGAGTTTTCCAACCTATTTTCTAAAAATTGATATGGATAAGAGTCTAACACTTTCAGAAATTTTTATCACTGAAGGAATATTCTAGAAACTGATGCTATTTCATTATTTTGCAATGTATGTATATCCATGTAGGTCTAGAGCTATAACATTTAGTTGTGTTAAACTACAATTACAAAGATTCTGATTCCAAATCATCACTCTGCACCCTTTAAGGAAAACATGTCAAGCATTTGTTTCGGTGCAGCTGACTGAAATACTCTGATAGGGAAGTGTCAGTACACGTTTCTAACCATACACATGCACACTATCTGTCTGTCTGTCTATCCACACACACACACACACATATACTATTGTAAGTTTGTGTTGGGTAAAAATCTGCTGTTTTCCTCATCCAACACTCAATATAAACTCTTGCCTGTCTACAAATTTAAAGAAGTTCCCCTCGTACACAAACCTCAGCTTCATTACAAATAAATGATTGTGAGTCACAAAATATACAATATCTGAATAAATTTATGCCTAGTTGAATATACCAGAGTGACACGTCATTAGATTAGTACCAGGCTGTACTTCTACTATACACGGTGTAATCTATACAGATATGATATAGTCTGTCATGTAAAATTTTTTATTCTTAATGTGATTTAAAATGGATTGTCATGGAAATAATTGTATTAAACTTGTGTTACGTCGACTCTTCATCTTCTTTGACTTATATATACATTCACACACACACAATATTATTTCCTGAAACATTTTCATTTATAAAACGAACCAACTCTTGCTAATGTAACAAAAGGGATGGATGGATTGTAAACAGATATAATACTTCAAATCTCAAAATCTTGCAAGCGATCATCACCAGACGCTATACTGTGCAACACCTTCCCAGCAATCTTTCTTAAATTGAGTGTCAACAAGTAAAGCACTAACCAAAATGTGACAAGAACATCTCACCTGTCTGTGAAGAGATCCAGTGCTGGGACTTAGCGAAACATTTGCCTCAGATTGGGATGCAACTACCATAGAGAGAGGGCGCTGCTGGGCCAGCTCCGTCTGTAGAGATTGGCTCTTTTCTAGTACAGGTGATGCCACAGGTTCAGCCTTTTCCCCTTTTTTCCGTTTTAAGGAAGCATGTTGTGTATCTATGGAAGAATTTGTTTGTACTGAGTGGGGTTGCAGTCTTGGAGAGCCAGAGAGCGCACTGCTGGTGTCAGATTCCTCAAAACCTTGATCCGGAATATCTGGAAAATCGAAAAATGGAATTAGCTGAGAACATTAAAATATTGGTGCTTTGTAAATACTATCAACAAATATCTTTCGATTGGCGTCAGTTTAAAGAATCCTGTTACTCCACCTGAATGAAGAAAAGTCTTTACATTACTAGGCATTAGTCTTTTTGTTGCTCTGTGAGTAATTTGTTAGAAATCAATTTTGCCTTCTTCATTATCCCTATTCAATATATTTACTGTTGCCTAAACATCAGTTAATCCTAGAATTGTTTATACCATTCCTTGATTTTTTTTTTGAAGAAATAGTTTTTATGATCAGATGATACCCACCCATCCTACTGCCAACCCATGAATAAAGGAGAAAGATAGCAATTTCTTTTCGAAGAAACTCATTTGCACATTTAGTAAGCTAAATTATTCTGTTAAAAACATGAGGTTGCTATTTACATTTAAGCGAGGTGTGGGGTGGAGTGAACAAATATAACTGAAATCCCAAAATATTTCCAATCAACTAAAATTACACTTGTAATAAAAAGAAAATAATTTGAATAAGTGGTAATGACAATTTTTATCAAGAATGACAAAGGAGATCATTCCAATATCCAACCCGAATGAGAGCATGCTGGGAGGAGTGACTAATAACAGATATGTTTCAATGTTATCAAACCTCTTCAACAGAGCATGGTCTGATGTAAATCTAACAGATCTGGAGATTTTAAGCAAAAGGAAAAAAAAATCCCAATGAGGCAATTTAAAACAATGAGAGGTAAAATTTCTGTAGGAGTGTCTTTGACTTGAAGAATATATAGTTAAGCAGGTGCAAACATACTGAATGTAATAAGCCAAACAATTTCTAATCAATTTAAATGATGTCTATAATGTAATTTGCATCTTGATTGTAAACAAAAACCTCTGTTCATATAAAATGATGCCAGTTATTTACATTTCTCTGTTGAAGCATGCCTAGGATATCTGTTAGAGACACTTAAGAGATATCTATCAAAAACAGATGGGGACTGATGATGATGATGATGATGATGATGATGATGATGATGATGATGATGATGAGGAGGAGGAGGAGGAGGAGGAGGAGGAGAGAGCATGAGGCTGTTGAAAATCTGCCTAAACAAAGTTTCATCTGATCATGCAAGCATAGAAAAGGGGACAGTAAAATGACAAGGGGAAAAATGTCATTTAGTCTTATCAGTAAAGACAAAGAAGGAAACGAAATTGAAATTGATTAAAAATTAAATAGGAGCGTGTGTGTGTGTGTGTGTGTGTGTGTGTGTGTGTGTGGAAGAGTCTAATAAGACCGAAATGTGATGGGAGAGGTTACCATTCTTACCAAAGATCAGTCTCACTTCCCACAGCATGCCCCTATTTGATTTATTTTTAATTGGTTTTGATCTCAGAGTTGTCTATCTTGCTTTTCTGGATAAAAATTATCATCAAAACTAATGACTTTTCCCTACATTACATGTGTAACATTTTATAAGACATTTTGGGAACTGGAGGTTGGGCAGGGGAAGTCTTATTAAATTAAATATGTTAGTCACACTTGATTTCAGTTCTTTACATAGTAGACATCCCTTGGAAAACTTGCTATTCCCTAAATTACTCTGTCAATCAGAGGAAGAGATGAGAAGGATTACTATGTTAATCTCAAACAGATGAAAGACCAAACTGATCAAGATAAGATAACGTTTATATTTTCTTAAAATATTGATATTAGTGAAGAACTAGATTATGCTTAAATTAATGATACAATCAAGATAATTAACTGATATTAGGTAAGAGAAGGGGTGGAGGGTGATCAGATTAAACTGATTATTATTAAGAGATAAGACTTCATACTGAAAGAAAATTAAATTTTCATTTATCTTTTAATGAAAACGTTAATCAATTTAGAAATCATTACGTTAATGAGCTCAAATATGAGAGAATGACATCATCAGATAAAGAAGAATGAGGCAGGATTTTATTCAGGCCTCTGAGACTGGTGAGAGGAAATTATCCGAAAACAGGGCCTCAGATGTTTGCAACAATGTGAACCCTGCTAAAAGCATCCTAACAGACTTTTACAAAGACTTTGACCACCAAATTTCACTCCCAAAGCCCTGGTTAAGTTGATTACAATGTAGAAGACATTTGCCCAAGATGATGTGCAAAGGGACCAAACCCAAAATCCACTTAGTTTGTAAAGGAAATCTCTTAAGCACACAGCCTTGTCTTTACCAAACTTCCCTCAAACATCTTGGTTGATCTGAGGTCACAGCAGAAGACATTTGCTCACATCGCTAAGCAGTGGGATCAAACCAGAAGCTGAAACTAGAAACCATGAAGTGAAACAATCGGTTTAATTACAGGATCATGTTTAGAACCATGTTGACCTCACTGAGCACAACTTGTAATCAATGAAAGCCAGCCATGACCATCCAGAGACAGTATCTCCAAGATTTCATTAGTCAGAGTATACTTTTCATTATTTAAAATGGAATTTCAGAGTAATTAAGTCTGTTGTCCGATCACATTGAGGATGATTCTGTAGTAGGTGGAGGTGGAAGTTTGGTGTGAGAGGGGTGAGCATCAAAAAGGCAAGAAGTGTTCAGGATTGCAAAACAATGTGTGAGAGAGAACCTGAGATGTCATAAGTGAAAAGAGTGTTTGGAACAAGGATGGCAAACTCACCATCAATATAAAACAAAAGAAACAAGTGTGGAAGTGCTATTATGAAAGGCAGCTGATGTGGAGAATACATGGGATAAACATGGATTATCCCGTGTAGATCTAATAAAGGGACAAGTGATTCAAGTTGAGAGCAGTGTTATGGTGATGCCTTCTGACCCTGAAAGAGGTACCACAGATGCAGTCTTCCTAGTGAAGCAACTGCAGGTGAAATACCTGGTTAAGGATAAATTACTATCCCTGGATTCCTTTGATTTGGAGAAAGCCTTTGACAGGGTATTACACTTAGGAATTTGGTGATCACTGACAAAACTATTTCTTGCTGTTCCTTTTCTCTCACTCCCCCCTTCCTTTACTAGTATTAGTAGTCATGCAAATCCTGTACAAGAACCTGCATTGCCCCCACCCCACCCCAAAGTTCCATTCCTCATCCGCCAGCATGAAGCTGACCCCTGCCACCCAGCGAGTTGCATTCCAACCTCAGTCATAGGTAGCAGGAAAAAAAGCACCTAGTCCTTGTTGTAGAGTGGTTAGGGTTGGGAAGGGCATCCAGCCGTAAAAAAACATCCCAAAACAGAGATTGGAGTTCAATGCAGTCTTTGGACACATTGGATCCTGTCAAACTGTCCAACTCTGATCAGTATGGAACACGGGCATTAAATGATGATGATGAAAATGCTTATAATGTTAAATATGACAAAAAGAGAAGAAAAAAAAAAGTAGGTAATGGAATTATTTATTTATTTGTTATGAATGAGATATCAAATTTTAAGAGTGCAGAGGATCATAGAACAGTATTTGGTTGAGAAAGTAAAATATTTCTAATGACTGCTTAAAACTGGATGAAAAGATTAACATTAACTATCTGAAAAGAAACTAGAAACTTTATATTTAAGTTTATCAACTGCATCTTGATGAAACTGAACACTTAATTATCTCCTTATTTTATACTATAATAATATATTATATAACAATACAGTAAATTCTATAAAATTAAAAACGACAGTGCATGTGTGTGCAAAGAAAGGGGACAATCTATAATGCCCTCCCTTTCCTTCATTATGTTAATCTATTAAAATATAAACTGTTTAATAAATAAGCTTTGTGAATCTCATTCCGAACTAAGATATATAAAGAGTATAAAGTAAAATGCGAGTTCTCTTATTATCAGAGGTAGATAGAGAAGTGCAGTCCTCATCACTTGAAGAAACTTCAGTTAGCAGTTGTCAGTCAGAAAATGGAGTTAATCCTGAACAAGACACCAAGAAAAGGGGGGGGGGAGTTTCAACCATAGGTGGCACTTGCTTGTGACCATCTTGTGATGTCAAGATATGGGTACATACACGTCCACCCACACATACATTCCAACAAGGAAGAATGGTTATACTGCAAAATGGGGACCCCCACCCCATCCCTGCTGAAAACTGGTGTTTGTGTATGTGCATTTGTGGCGAAGTGTACAATGTGTTTATGTTTCCTCCAAGAGTAATTGTCTACAACATCATATTAAACTAATTAAGTTATGGATGATGCTTAGCAGAAGGTTTAAAGAAAATACTCATTAAAAATGTTCCATCTAGAAAAATATTGTAGCTAATTGTAACATCCAGGGATATCTCTGTCAGTAGAAGAGACAGAATTTCTTGTGTAAGCATTTGTTTGTTTTTTTTTTTAATTATAAGTGATGTTAGCACTGTCATGTGGAAAAGATTGTGACTTCAGATTGAAATTATTGTCATGTTTCCAACAGTAACAAACAGCTACACCATCTCAGTAAAATGACTGTAGACAACCAAGCTCTGATGCTGTGTACAGTAAAATCATCACAGTCGTCATCATAATCATTTTTATGTCACTTTTGCTTGGGTTGCATGGAGCTTATTGAGGTAAATATTCAAGAGCCAAGTGTTCTTCCTGTTGCCAACCCTCACTTGTTTCCAAGTAAGGTAATATTTCCTCATGATCAGACATTATTCACAGGAAACTGGAAATGAATGACATTTGCTTGTATGAGAGTGACACTCTGTTATTACTATGCAAAGTCAAAACAAGGAGACACAAATACACATGCATTATATATATATATATATATATATCATTTAATCAAGATGATATCTCTGGCCTGAAGAGTAGCCTGCGGTATACACCTCGTTTGGATATTTACCACTTCTGAGGTTCTACTCATTATGAAACATATGTATTCCAGATCTTATCTACTCCATTTTTTAACTCTTATTTGCACACCCACCAACCTTAGTCACTTTACCATGAAATACTTCAATACAAAAAAAAAAAAAAAATCCACAACCTTCCCCTCTCAATGAACCCCTATTGTCCCTGAAAGTTGTTTCTTTATATTTACTACAGATTGCTTGAAGCTAACCTCCTTCCTAAACCTCAATCTTTGGATCTTGTCTTCCCTTTCTCTTGGACTTTCTGAAGAAGAGCATTGCTCAAAACATAAAACCACCATCTTTTCTTCCCTGAGCATCTGTTAATACTTTACATGTACCACATCCTCGTGTTGTTGTTTTTTCCTTCTTGAGTTTTCTTTCTTAGTATTTTTGAATTAATTATATATATATATATATATATATATATATATATATATATATATACACATACATACATACATGTGTGTGTGTGCAGGCACACACACACACATTCATGATGAGTTTCTCTCAGTTTCCATTTGCAAATCCAGTCACAAGGCTTTTATCAAACTGGTGCTATAGATACAAGCTCAAGGTGCCATGCAGCAAGACTGAACCTGAAACCATGTGGTTGGGAAGAAAACTTCTTACCCACACCTGTGCTTATAGAGATAATAGTCTCCCAATATAAAATTATCTTTGGCTTAATATAATCTGCAGTAAATTCTTGGGGTGAAAGATAGGATGGTGTGGTGGGTGGTTGGTTGGTTGTAAAATGACATTCCTTGAAAGGAAGTGTTGAGTTCCAAAACAGTAAGAACTAGAGTTCCAAAAGCCTCATAAGAAGTTCTGTTAGAAACATTGAAGAAAGAACTGTGTGAAAGCTTGGCAGTTCCAACCCATCAGAGACTGAGTTGAAAATTTCATAACAACGATTACAAGTGAAAACAACAAGGGGGAAATAGAGAGATTCAGGTGAAGAACTTGAAGGTACTGGAGCATCTGAAGGATCTTTAATCAACATTCCTGCATTACAGACATTCTAACCCACTCACCTCTTTTTCAAACCAATTTATTTAACGAGACACACCTGACTGCTGCCTACAGAGCAGCAGACTAAAATTTGGCAGTATCTATCTTGTTTTAATTGAATTTTAATGAAGCTGTTATTCTAATTTCATGTTTTGGTTTTCTTTTTCTCTCAGAGAGTTCATAATTTAACTTTTCCAAGTTCAAAGCTGCTGAAAGTGTTCTAACTAGCAACTGTTTAAGATTTTCAGTACAGGAAGCATTAAAACACACACACACACACACACACGATACCAGCAGAGTGTCTGATAGCTGACATACTTTTAGTTGTTGAAAGGGAGTGTTTTAAATTTAAAGAGAGGAAGTCCATAAAGTAGAATGATTTGTTAATGTTAATAATAATGATAATGATAATAATAATAATAATGATAATCCTTTTAAATTTTGGCACAAGGCTGGCAAAAGGGGCAAGTTGATTACGTTGGCCCCAGTGCTTTACTTGTACTTATTTTATCAACCCCAGCACTTAACTGGAACTCATTTTATCAACCTTGGAAGAGTGAAAGGCACATCTGACCTCAGAACTTTAGGCCGGAAAAAATCCATTAGGTATTTTGTCCGGTTTGTGAACAATTCTACTGGCTGGCTGCCTTAATAATAATAACAATAATATAATGACATCATTGTTTTTATTCCGAAATTAAACTAAACCGGGAGTGAGAAAACATGTATTTGATGAAATAAACATTAAGAATATACAAGAAGGAAACAAAACAAAAAACAAGCAAAAGCTTAACTACAATAACAATATAAAAAAAACAATAAGACTTTCTAAAGCCATAAAATGTAAACAAGATCAAAGTTTTTATAGCGAAAAGAGGAATTTCCTTTGTACACAAGTCTACTTGTTTAACATCTTTATTGAGAATAACAAGTAATTATTAATCACCCAAATGGTTTTGGGATATTTGCACCTTGGGCAAGTATCTTCTCACATTACTCCAGGTCAGCCATTGCCTTATGAGTGGATCTGGCAGATGGAAACTGTTAGAAGCTCAGTGTGTGTGTGTGTGTGTGTGTGCATCCTCCAACTGCTTCCCAACCAGAGTTGGTTTGTTTACATCCTTGTAACTTAGCAGTTATCAGAGCAATTAGTGTGAAGTGATCCCCTGTTCATTGATATTGTATTCGACGTTGATTAGTAAAGTGTCAACTGAATGAATTACAGGATTAAATGCTTTCCATCTTAGTTCCAGTTTCAAGTCCAACTGGGATCAACTTTCTATCCTCATGTGCATTAATAAAACAGGTATCAGTAATACAACATGAAAAATGCTTCAGTGTAATGCTGCGAAGTAGTAGCACAGGGGCACTGAATATGGACAATCAGCAGAGAGGCTGGATGGAGAAAAGAAAAGTTTGCATGGTTCATTGAATGTGTTATGTGATGAGTGAGTGAGTGAGTGAGAGAGAGAGAGAGAGAGAGAGAGAGAGAGAGATAGAGAAGAAGAAGGAGGAAAAGGAGGACGATGACAACGTAAGACATATAAACTGGTGAATGCAAGAGAAATAACAACAGCCCAAGTAGGGACATATGTTGTGAATGAGTGACAGAGGCTGGTTGAAGAAATGTTATGTGTTATTGAAGTACCTGTGTAAGGGGCAGACTAGAGATGATAGAACACAAGATGTTGGCCTCTACAGATGTGATGGGGAAATGTCTATATAAAAAGTGCTTTGCTATGTGGTGGACTTGCTTCACCCATGGAAATGTGATTATTACAACACTGAGGAGTAATATAGGGAAATCAATACAATTGAATATTTTATCAGTCAATAATTTACTTTGATCTCTTTATCATCTGAAATCCTTATATTTAGCATCACATCAATAGCAGAAATTCAAGATTTATTCTTTTAATGATTTTGGAAAGTGCATTCAAAGAGTTTTACAAAGTAAACAAGAAACTTATATGACATTACATTAAAACATTTCCCAACTAATCTCCTTTCCAATTCCACAGAGAATAAGTGAACTCATCATTCTTCATATTTCTAAATAAAATCAAAGAAATATTTCTAAAGTTTTACATTAACTTGCCATCTTAAGATACCAACTAATTCCTCAAATATTCATAGAATTTAATTGATCTAAAACTGACATTCTAAGTGAACACTAAAAAAAGAAACCAATACATGAAATATTAACAAAACCAAAAAGTCAACTAGCTTTTACCAGTAATGCCGCCTATCTAATAATACATTATCATCAACATTAATTCCATGTTCTTTTCTCCATATTGGCATCGGCTGGATGAGTCTCAAAGAAAACGTTTCTCTCAGAGGTTTAATCTTACTTTATCTCCTCTGTCAGGTTTGATGTTCTTAGGCCTGACCTAATTACTTCCCATACTCTCCTTCAGTTCCTTCCAGTACCAAAAATATACCAAAGAAGACTTCACACATCATGAATCAGTAAATTATTTTTGTGATGCCCCACTTTTGAGTTTGTAACATTTTCCCCAGGATCCATAATGTATATTATACCATATCTTACATTTAAAAACACTCCCACACCATCCTCCCCAAACTGTTTCAATTACTGACAATGTTTATGTCAGCAAAAATAAACAATCATGACACAAAAGACTGACTAAAAGCCATCAAGTGCTCAATGGTCCACAAATAGAGAAGCTTTTTTAAAAAAATTTTAGGAAAACTACAAAACCCACAGAGAACACCCCAGAGGACCCCAGGGAACCATTTGAGGACCACTGCGTGTCTATTGTTGACTCTTGCTCTAAGTCATGTTAACCGCCAAATTCCCTCAAATCACACTCATCTTGCGAAGGGAGAAAGACAAAAGATATACAATGACCATGAGAAAGAAAAGATGAACATAGGTCTGCCCAATAAGAGGTAAACTGAGGCTAAACAACAACAACTTCCCAATGTTTATATTTTGGATACATTATTTCCCATTTATAAAGCTTTATTAGGGTAACTGTCATTTTATTAAAGTTTCTTTCCAGTTGATAATTTTATTACATTACATATTATCCTGATATATAATCTCCTAGCATGGCTGTGTGGTTAAGAAGTTTGCTAAAGGACCACAGAGTTAGGGGGTTCAATCCCACTGTGTGGATGTTGTCAGCCAACATCCTACACTACAGCTGCAGGTTGTTGAACAGTTCCTGAAAGAATCCTATTGTATGTGTGCCTGTGCATGCATGAATGAGTTTGTAGTTCCTCTCATCTTCCTATGTGTTTCTGTTTGTAAAGAAAAGCATCACTATTCATAGATGCTGTGTTGTTTGCTGGTCATCTACCATGAAAGCATGCCTGGGCTTCTTGACCAGTTGTGCACATTTTAACAGTGTCATTTGTTTCCAGTTCTCCATGTTTATTGTTCAATAGACTGAGGGATCATTACCTTGCTTGGACACAGGTGAGGGCTGCTGCCATGAAGGGCCAACCGTCACCTTGTTTGACTCATGCAAGCAGGGAAAGGTAGATATTAAAACAATGTCTCATGTACTGGATGTGATAAGAATAGCCCTCAAGTCATCAGTTAGCTCCTAGTTAAGACTATTCTGAGTTTAGACATGTGAAAGAAATTACTTAAGTCATGGCAACATAAAAGTGGTTGCACAGACTTGTTTGACCCACATTTAGAGAGAGAGAAAGAGAGAGAGAGAGAGAGAGAGAGAGAGAGATAGAGAGAGAGAAGTTAATTATATTGTGACAATTTGAAGCAATTAAACATTTACTTTTATTGGGGTAGTTTTATGATCTTCCATATGGTATGGGTATATTTTAAAATATCTCATTTTTATTTTATATGTGAGAACATTATTTGCTTATTTTGATAAGATTATTCTTCCAAATATTTTTATTTTAAATTAATTAGTCATAGGCTGCAGGGTCACACCCACGATCTTTGCGGATCTCTTCAGACTGGAGAGACTGATGATGCCAGTGATTGGTTTGAACTTTTGACGTCGGCCTACAGAATTCCAAATTCAACACCAGCTGTAGCAATTCTCACCAATCTGTAAAAAACATGAGTGTTACCCCTCACTCCATGACTAACCGGTGATGAAGATTTCTTTTATTTTCATAATAATGTGCTTTTCATCAACCACAAGGAGTGAGAAAAATGATCAAGGATGATACCAGACAATACAGTAAGGGATTAGTGCTATGTCTTTTCATCCGCCGTCACTTTGTCAAACGTCTTTGCGTCCATGTCTTTTTGTCCAATGATTTTTTTGTCCAATTTTAAATAAACTCTTTAGAAAACAAGGTGAAATATCTCAAATGATATATTCACAGAACTATAATGAGCCTCGTTATAGGATTGTTATTATTGTTCTTTTTTCTTGGAGGAGCACATTTGAATATTTGGAAATGAATCAAAACCCTGAAGAAAGGGGAAGGGTTTGTTCAAGATAGAATGACAGAAATTCTTTGAAGAGATCCATCAGATTCATGTACATGATATCAAAGAATAACTGAACACCTCAAAATATTGGTCATATAGCATTTTTGTATCTATGGAGTTTATCTTGAATCATCACAAGAGGAGAAAGTTTGAGGGGAGGTATTTCATTTTATCAAGCTCAACGAGATGAAAGGTAAAGTTGACCTCAAAATTGTAAAGAGCCGAAAGAAATGCCACAACATTTTTTCTGACATTCTATAGATTTTGCCAGCACACAACAACAACAACAACAACAACAATGATGATGATGAGGATGATGGTAATGATGATTTCAAATTTTAGCATAAGGCTAGCAAGTTCAGGGATGGGGGTAAGTCGATTACATCAACCGCAAAGTCAGCAGCAGCTAAACATTTTCCCCAGCATGCTAACAATTCTGCCAGTTTGTCTCCTTAACAATAATAAGAGTTTCAAATTTTGACACAAGGCCAGCAATTTCAGTGGGAGGAGGTTAGTCGATTGCAACAACCCCAGTGCTCAACTGGTACATATTTCATTGACTCCTGAAAGTATGAAAAGCTAAGTTGACCTCAGAAGAAATGCTGTAATGTTTATCTGAAATGTTTATCTGATGTGTTGACAATTTAGCCAGGTGTGCCACCTGAATAACAACATCTTATTAATGCTAAGATGCACCAGTTGGTGCAGTAGAAACTCACATGAAACTGTTACAGAAAAAACTTCTCATGGTAGTAATAAAACATTTGTAAGATTCTTATCAAAATTATGTTCTCATAAATAATAAAGGATATTTTGAAACATGGCCATACTAGATAGAAACAGTAAAACTGCCTGAATAAAAAAAATGTAAATGTGAATGTTTTATGGCTGAACATTGTCAGAATATAATCATAATTGTTTGAATATTTTCTTGTCTGTGATAATGAGGCTCAAACAGGCCCATACAACTGCTTCTTCATGGCCTTTAATCAGTTCTTTCACAAATCATTATCACAACTCAGATGAACAAGGTTCTACAGGTCAGAGTAGTAGTCAAAGGTGAAGGAAAACTCAAGAAAAATTTAATATGAGTTAAGAATAATCTAATTGTCATTCTTGTATTTTTCATCAAAGACCTATTTCATTTTTATATTCCTTATTGTAAATAACAACCACTAAATATTTCACTCTTAACAATTTCAGTTAATTTCCCCCAAGAGATCCAACAACTTCTCTCGTGTTTTTGTGACTTTTCAATGATATTAGATGTTACTGTGTCTCTTTGTAGTGTCTTTTTTCTTTTCTTTCTTCTTATCCCTTCTAATTCTGTTTTATATTATATAGTTATATACAGGTTCGGGACTACTGAGTGCAGACCAAAGCCAAACTATTAGAAAAACATACCCAGCCGGACTAAGTCATCAAACTCAACTGCAAAACCAAAGTCCCAGGTGGTAGCAGCAACCATCTGGAGGTCTTCTGTCCACAACAGAGGGCAACAAGAGTGATAGCATCAACTGCACCAATGGTAGAGTCCAGTTCTGACCACCACCACCACCACCACCACTACCATGAAAGAAGCCCTCATCCTCCACAAGCTCAACACAACACAAGCACACACATGCCTTTTCCATCTATCTCAGACCTCTCCAACTCCAAGACCCTCGTCACTTGGTCTTGGACCAAATAGCTGTTGTTGAGGCACAGAGGAGAGAGAGAGAGAAAAAAGGAAGCTGGAAAGTTGTGTGGGGTAGCAGAAAGCTGGAAAGTTCCATGCGTCAGTAGAAAACCTTTCAATCAGTTACCAGAAACAACAACAAGAGAGTCACCAAAGAAGAAATGGAAGTAAAAACTAATACAAAAACAATATCTGTAGGTTGATGAGGAAAAGAGGTAAAGTTTGAAGAGTTTGATCTTCAAACATCATGAGATGGACTAGAGCTGAAGATATCAGACATCTACATGATGCCAAGGGAAAATTTCCATTCGACATTGGAAAAGACAAGGAATTCCTTCTTGCTGAAAAGACCAAATTACTCATCCTTCTCAAAGACCAATGTAAGTAACCACTCTCAATGTTTCTGAACACAATAGCCACAATCATAGTAGGTTATCTTGGAAGCAAGGTGTACACGTTTCTTGGTCAATCTGGATTAGATGGTGGAATGAAAGTGTTGGGTCTTGGGGTACAAATGTGTGTGTGTGTAACCTTGTCATGAAATCATGTGATGGTTGTAAATGAGCATCAATGTTGTACAAGTAATGTTGCTCATTTTCAATCAGAAAATCTGCCTCAACAAGTTCTGTCTTCCCCATGCAAGCATGGAGAGGTGGATGTTAAAAACAACGATGACAGACAAGAAAGCAAACCATTGCATCAACCTTGCTAAGTCATAGATGTTTAGGTCAAGGCAAGATTAATCCAGGGGGACAAAGCAGAAGAAGAATTCCATAATTAAAAGATTAACAAGATAACAGGTATTCAGCTTTAAGGAACAATATGTTTACCTGGATTTAGAGAAAGAAAGGGATTAACAAATAAAAAAGAAGTGACAATCCACACCTCCTCCTCCTCCTTTAAATGATGTTAGGGCGAGCATTACTGAAAAAATGAAGGTTGCAAGTGACAAGTGATTTTCTCTGCTAAAATAGACTGGAGTGATAGTGTGTGCGTTGAGCATTAATGTGTATAGAGAGAGGACGGACTGTGTGAGTGTATGTATAAAATGTGTGTGTGCATACATACCTACACACACTGGTGTATATATGTTATCCAACCTAGAGTAGCATGAACATGGATATTAAATGATGATTATGATATATGTGTGTGCATGCATACACAATAAATTTGCTCACACTGATGTGATTAACATGAATAACTTTACAAAATATCTGACAAAAAAAAAAAACCCTGCAAATGGAAAGATTCACTGAAGTTGCTGAATGTTGATGTCTACTTTTATGCATATATTTCCTTTATTTCACTTGATCATGGATGTGCATATGCGGGTGCACACACACACACACAACAGAGAAGCTTCAATGAAACAAAATGCAGAAATCATGTTAAATATGTGGTAATCATGTATGAAACGCATTAAAGTAATTTAGTAGAAAATATTACATTTTTCAGTAGTAACACCCAAACATAACCCTAACATTATTCCTATTTATATTAATTAGTTAGTGTGATGAATAATTAAGTGTTTGTGAGTGGAAGGTGGAGAAGGGCCTAGATAGGTGCAGAGGAGTTTTTGCACCTGTTGATATTTTTCTCTGGAAAAATTTGTTATGTCTGCAGAAAGTGCTGTATACAAACATCGAGGTCAATCAGTTCCTGGCACTACTTTGGTAACTAACAGTAGGATGTTATTTAATAAAATATTGCAATGTGTAGAAAGTAGTGTAAAAACTAGGAAACAAACAAAAAAGAATCTTTATAATAGTTAATTATCAATCATTTCTTTCTTTAATTTTTTTTTTGCAGTATGCTCTATTTATAAAGAAACAAACTGATTTATCAATCAATGATAATATTGGCTTAAGTCAGTAGTAGCCTTGAGGTTGCTTTTCACAAGCTTACAACAGAAAATTTGTGATGAATAATTGATGCGTGTGTGTGTGTGTGTGTGTGTGCATGTGTGAGCATTTACACGTTCACACTCATTCAGATCAACATAAAAACAATTAGTTACTTCACATTTCACCAGTGAAAGTATGCAACACACACGCACACACACACACACACACACACACACACACACATGCACTAGTGAAATAGGTTTGGTGGAGCCACTGAAACAAGGCTATTATCAATAGAACATTCATGTAAACCAACAGACCACTCACAGGAGACTGCTTTTGGCATTGAGTAGTCATGTTGCTTGGCAGGTAACCAGTAATCAAAACATTGATCTGGGCTCTACACTGATCAAATTAATTAGCACAAGAGATTTAGACCAAACATTGCAATTTCAACAAGAACGGAAAAGGGTTGTAGTTTGACATGAAACTGTTAATAGATTAATATAATTAAGAGATTGGCTGTAAGAAGCCACAAGGTAGAATATGCATAATATTTTCAAAGGTGAGGCTCATGGTAGATTTAAAAACTGTAATCTAACCCATGCAGGCATGGAAAAGTAAACATTAAAATGATGATAATGATGTAAACAAAAGTTATATATCAACAAGCTTTTTATTAACTGAAACCAAAATTTCAAAGATTTCCTTTTACATATTCTATCTTTTAGTTGCTTTACTTTTAAATTGAAACTGAAAGGTTAAATGTGCAGAAACAGAAATCCAGATTTTGACTTGGTTATAGAATCAAAGCCTGGTATGTATATGTCTTTCTTTGGATCATCTGACTAAAAGATACACAGATGTATTTATCACATATGCATCTTAAAACTTATATACGAAGTTGAAAACTGCTCTAAAAGATAATGTTAAAATTAACAAAATAATCTAAATACAACAGTCGACCAACCAAAACCTTGAAAGTGGATTTGGTAGATGGAAACTGGAAGAGACCTATTGTGTATGTATGTATAAATGTGTGTGCGTCTCGTTGATTTGAAATTGCAATACTTGTAAAATGAAAATCACCATCACACATGTGGTGACGTTTCTCTCTCCTGTGAAAACATATCTGGCCATGGAGAAATATTACCTTACTTGGACAGAGGTGAAGGTTGGTGACACAATGAGCATCCAGCCATAGAATATCTCTTAACCAATTTTGTCAGACCCATGAGGGTATGGGAAAATGAATATTATGATAATGATGATAAGTAGAAGTTTAAAGAGAACAGAAACGTTATTTGTTGACATGACATCAGCTATACATCTAATCACACGAAATAAGCAACAGTTGTGCAGACTCACAGACACTAGAAATGCAAATGTAGCTGAAGTACACCACTTGTCTCAGTTTAATAATTACAAAGATCTATCTCCATGGTTTTGTGGAGCAGCTAATACTTGAGGAAGAGTAGCCACCTGAAATTACAGGTTTTGCAATAATTCAATGAAAACTGAACGACAATTCACAGATGACACTAGCATGCAAAAACAGGCGGGAAACTTAAAATGCTTTGATGTACAAAATATACTACAACCCAGTCACAAAAGCAAATAAATATCACAAGTTTCTGCATATGAAAATACACCTAATTTCTTGAAATCTCTAACAAATGGTACCAAATCCTAGAAAACCAAAGGCTTCTATTATAACTGGCAATGTTTTTATAGCATTTCAAGTTACTCTATGCTGATGTATTTTTAAACATCTAAGAAAAATATTTTATTTATGACTATTCCACAGAAAGTGAACACCTAATAAACCAAACAATTGATATATATATATATATATATATATATCATCATCATCATCATCATCGTTTAACGTCCGCTTTCCATGCTAGCATGGGTTGGACGATTTGACTGAGGACTGGTGAAACCGGATGGCAACACCAGGCTCCAGTCTAATTTGGCAGAGTATATATATATATATATATATATATATATATATATATATATATATATATACAGAGAGAGAGAGAGAGAGAGAGAGAGAGAGAGAGACGTGTGTGTGTGAAATGAGTCACTCTTCTTTAAACCACTACCATGTGGTCTGACGCCAACAGAAGGTTTTTAGAACATACATTAGCTAACCATGACAGTTGTTCCTACATTGAAATGCAACAATTTTCAATGAAGTTCAAATAAAGCTTATAAGCCTTCAAAGATGACATGTCATTTACCCTTTCAGTGTTTAAGTTCAAGCTGGCCAGATCTGGCTTCTCACACTTACTCTAGAATGTCATTCTAAAAATAAGCAATCATATTATCAAAATCTCCAAGTTACAAGATAATTCACGAATAATTGAAAACAATCTGAATAAAATAAGCGTTACATCTGACTGAGTTATCTGAATGCTAAAGGGTTAAAGATAAAAATGAGTGACATGGATGAAATTATGAGAAGGCAGTTAAGGTATATGTGACATTGGCTCAACACAGAAACAACTTGCTGAAAGGTTGAATAAATGAGTTGGGGCCTGTTAAAATATTGGATACGGCAAGTCACCTGAGAGATGAAGAGTTCAATTCAAATGTAAATTTTTTTGCACTTCAAGAAACTTTGTATGGGCAGAAGGAAAGGAAAAAAATATACACTGGTTTAAAAAAATTGAACCCCCCCCCCCCCCCCCCCCCGAAATTTTTAGATTAATAACAAAGAAATAGTATTTTTTGAAAATAATGATTCCATTATATAATGAAGTTATTAATTTCTCCTTCTGAATACATCCTTTATATGGAGGATGAGATTTATGATAGAATGTGTATTTTGATATGTTTAACTCCAGCTGTAATAATTATTATTGTTGTACTTAAACCTGTTTGTAATTACAAACTTCTTTGTTTAGTACAAAGTCTCTTTTGTGAAATCACACAGTATAATTGGTTGATTTAAAACTATTAAAAGGCTATTTATTGTCAATCAAGAGAAATAGAGGGGAAATAGTCAACACTAGTAAGATTTGTAGAAAAGTGATGCACCAAAACACAGTAAATTTTTACCCTCCTTTCTGATCCTTGTTTTCAGATAAATTGCCAATAGATTTCAATCCATTTTGGTAATAAACAAAAACTAGGAAGGGTTTGGTAAAACAATGTACAAATTTATTACAAAAGTTGGTGTTTAAAATGTAACAAAAGCTTCTGTGTAAAATTATATTGCAAGGTTTTAATTTCAATATAAGCATTTTTAAAACAGGTGGTTTTGGACCAGGAAACAAAATTGGCCTGATGTGAACTCATACCAGAAAAGAGCTCTGACAGGAATTAATACGATTATCATTTTTCAGGTTATTAAAGCATCTTCAATGATAATTTTAAAAGAAGTATTTGTCTTGGCTATATCACTTGATTTGATCTTAAATTGCATTATGTATCCTAGATATGTGTACACTGTGCCAAACTGGACTTAAACAAGGGACTTTTGTTTCTAAACTAACAGCAATCATCCTTCTTGTTCAGCCTTCTACAAGTTTAATCATTTTCATTAGCAGCTTATATTAGCATTAGAATTTTATTTGGATGATTTCATCTAAATATCTGTTGAGTCAGCAGAGAAAAGGTGAACTTTCATATGTTGAACTATTAAACACACAAACAAAGACAAAAATGTAAAAAAAAAAATTTAAAAAAAGTGTTTCAACAGTGTATCCTAGATATACAGCATTGATATTTACTGTTCAATTTTTCTTCTGTTCAACCAAATATTAAAAATAGTCTTTTCCTGCCAAAGGAAATCAGCCTAAAGAGATTCTCATTTAAATAAACATACCATTTGTTAACTGTTATTATTATTATTATTACTATTATTGCATAAATAGTGTCTTTAAACTATGATATTACAGTCATTCACACCATTCATATCACATGATTACTATTATTATTATTGATCATACCATTCTAACAGTATTAATGACTAAATGCAATCCTCCATAGTCTACCATTATACATTTATTATATCAATACCATCAGCTGGCTAAATGTTGGATTCTAATTCATAGACTTCCTCTACATTGTGTTCTTCAACAACAGACTTCCTGTTACAAATCATATTGCTGCAACCAAATTGCTGCTGGCCAAATCAACAAGTACTGATTCCATTAGTAAGACAATGCTTGCTACCTCAGTCTACGTTGATTAAAATAGGTACTACAAGGTGGTGTGGTAGTACATTTCAGTGTTGTAGGAAGTGATACAACTTGAGAAGAAATAAATGTTTGTCCTCATCTTATTTGTTGTAAATGCAACGTTTCAGCTGATATACCCTCCAGCCTTCATCAGGTGTCTTGGGGAAATTTCGAACCTGGTCTCTCATTCCTGAGGTATTTTTCGATGTTGTTGTTGTTATTATTATTATTATTATTGTTCAGGTCACTGCTTGGAATCGAACTCGGAATCTTGGGGTTAGTAGACCATGCTCTTAACCACTATATCATATGCCCACAGGCACATGGCATAGTGGTTAAGGAATGGCTGTGTGGTAAGTAGCTTGCTGACCAATCACATGGTTCTGGGTTCATTCCCACTGTGTGGCACTTTGGGCATGTGTCTTCTACTAGAGGCTCGGGCCGACCAAAGCCTTGTGAGTAGATTTGGTAGATGGAAACTGAAAGAAGCCCGTCGTATATATGTATATATATATATATATATGTGTGTGTGTCTGTGTTTGTCCCCCCACCATCGCTTGACAACCGATGGTGGTGTGTTTACATCCTTGTAACCTAGCAGTTCGGCAAAAGATAACCAATAGAATAAGTACTAGGCTTACAAAGAATAAGTCCTGGTGTTGATTTGCTCGACTAAAGGCGGTGCTCCAGCATGGCCGCAGGCAAATGACTGAAACAAGTAAAAGAGTAAGAAAGTACTGTACATAATTCCTCATCTCTTAAATATAGAACTGTATTATCTGATATTTTCACCCTTTTTTTTTTACCACATTTCAGATGAAATTTACTACTTAATTGCAATAATTTTGAAATTCATGAAGAATTTGGTAAAATAATTTTGTCATTAAAAAGGTGTTTGGAACATAAATCAACATGAAATTTTGATGGGAAATTTTAATTTAGATCAGGAAGTTTCTATTATAGCATTAGGAGAGGTGGTCTCAAGTGGATTGGTACCAAAAGAGTTAATGCACCAAATATTTTACCTCAACATGATGTTTTTGGGGAAAAGGCTGGATAAAGGCTCCTTAAACATTTTAATAATAATAATAATAATGATTCAGCCAGATAAAATGATTTGATTCATAATCTTAAATAGGATAATCCATTGAAGACATGAAATAAATTTATGCAATTTTTGAGGATTTTTACACTATATACACCAAACATGTATTTACATGAGTGCTGAATAAGATACATGTATCTAATTGTCATTGTTTTAACATCCACTTTTCCATGCTTGCATGCGTCAGATGGAATTCATTGAGGAAGACTTTCTGTAGCCAGACGCCCTTACTGCAGCCAATCCTTGTTGCTAAACAAGGAAATATTTCTCCTTAGCCAGACATATTTTCACAGAAGATTGGAAACAAATAATATTGCTTGTATCATAGTGACATTTATTTACAATCATTGCACAGTGTTAAGAGAAAGGTAAGCATTGTGCATGTGTGTGTGCATGTGTGTGTGTATACCCCCCACCCCCACCCCAATAGGTTTCTTTCAGTTTCTGTCAACCATATACATTCACAAGGCTTTGGTCAGCCTGGAACTACAATAGAAGAGACTTGCCCAAGCTGTCCTGCACAGTGGGCTTGAATCATCATCGTCATCATCATCATCATTTAACGTCTATGTTCCCTGCTAGCATGGGTGGGACGGTTTCACAAGAGCCAGCCAGGCCAAAGCCAGCACCAGACTTCTGTGACAGTTTTGAAAGGATTTTTACAGCTGGATGCCCTTCCTAACACCAACCACTCAGCAGAGTGGACCTGGTGCTTTTTATGTGGCACAAGCACAGGTGAGGTGTGTAGTGCAAGGTGAATCTGAAATGATTTGGTTAGGACAGAAGTTTCTTAAACACACAGCCATGCCAACATGCATGTATGTGTGTGTGTGTACATGTGTGTACATGTGGGACATATTAACATGAAATTTGGTTGGTAGATTTTTTATTTAGCTCATTTTAAAACGAGAAGTTTATATCAGAGAACTAGAGCCAATGAATTTGAGGCAGGTCGATATGAAAATATTCGAAAAAGGAAGTCTTTTATCTCTAAG
Organism: Octopus bimaculoides; assembly: GCF_046866305.1. Taxonomy (NCBI): domain Eukaryota; kingdom Metazoa; phylum Mollusca; class Cephalopoda; order Octopoda; family Octopodidae; genus Octopus; species Octopus bimaculoides. The sequence goes on along the minus strand of NC_142930.1, from coordinate 1,896,408 downwards.
AAAAATTTAAGTTGTGCAAAATCATAATCTTATCTTTATTTTTCACTAAATCCAATATTAACTCACCCCACCCCATATTTTCTTGGCATATTCACCTGGCACAAAGCCACCTCCCTTGATACCACTCCCCCTCTCACTTGAAAGATCTTTGCCTTGTAAGCTGTTTGGTGACCTTGTTGGTGCTAGTGCATTCTGTCAGGTGGTTAGCTTCAGGAAGGGCATCCAGTCATAGAAACCATGCCAAAGTAGACAGCAGAGATTGGTGCAGTTCTCTGACTTGCCAGCATGGAAAACAGACGTTAAATGATGATGATGAATTCTCCTATGTTTCCTAACTGTCATTTAAAGCTCATCGTAACATTCATTTTGACTGGAACAAAATACATTAACATGGGAAACTAAAATGTATATTTTAAGGCCAATAAATATTGCATAAAACTCAATCCATTTGTTACCATTTGTTTCTGTTGAAATCCACTGCTTTTGTTTCAATTAATTTTGGAAACAATGAAGAATTTAGTAAAATGAATTTTGTCATTATTAAGCTGGTGTTTCGAAAAAGAATTAACATGAAATTTTGATGGCTTTAAATTAGATCACTTTAAAACAAGACATTTGTATCACAGAACCTGGGGTGATCTCATGCAAGCTGGAATCAAAATGGCTAAAAAAAAAAAAAGATACAATGGGGCAGTTTATAAATAGACTTAAGTAATTACATTGGCTGGAAAGAAATGAAAGTACATAACCATTTTAATGCATTAGACAAAGAAAGTTGAGAAGAAGAAAATTGGAAAATGGCAAAAGAAATTACTTACTTTCAGAGTGGTAACTTGAATTATGTGTAATTAGAGATCGATGGCTGCCTGGTAAGCACTGTTGGTAAGTATAATCTTGGAGTATACTCCCAGCACGATTGTCCAAGCAAACCTCATTAAAATCACTTCCACTGCTCTTTTTGGATTTTAAAATATTTTTAAAGTTATTTTGGTCGTATGATAATGTGATTAAAGAGGAATCAGATTTCTGAGGACTGAACGGTAGATTTGCGTACTCTGGCTCTGACTGAAGCAATGAGCGGAGAGACATTTGATTGTTGGACCGTTCATGGATACATGCGTAATCCTGGTCAGTACTCTGAAATGAACCCTTCGATGAAATGCTATCCTGTACGGACACCGCACTATCTTGCATATTGCGTAGTGATCCTTGGGAAGAGTGAGTGTCGGACATGTTGCGCAGAGACCCTTGGGAGGATTGGCTATCTGACAGATCACGGTTCCTCGACGAATGGGAAGCCTGACTGTCAGTACGCTCGTGGAGGTAACCACCTCGGTGAGATGAGTGGGATGTATCACTATCGGATCTATCGTGACGGTTATATCCATAAGGGTCACTATATGTGTTACCACTTTGTGAACTTTGGAGAGTCATCACGATTTGTTCTGGTTGATAAGGGATATCATAAGCTGGGGCAGATTGGTCAACGTTAATTTTCTTGTAAGAAGTCTGTCCATCTCTTCGAGGTACACCTACATAAGCTGGATTGGTACGAGGAAATGATCTCGGTTTGGGCTTGTGGGGAATAGGGCTAATATCACCTTGTTTGTTTACTATATCTTGACTAAATGCAATAAATTCTTCTTTGCCCGATGAATAATCTCCTCCATAAATACTTCGATCGGTTCCAATAATAGTTTCTGAGCCGTAGATTTCTGATTTCGTTTGGAGAGGGCTGGCACAGTAAATATCGGTTCGATAGTTCCCTCCTTGTTCTCCGTAACTTCCTTGTCGACCATGAAAAGAATGATTATCTATCTTGCTTGGACTGTCGTGCCAGCGGTAACTTCCATGTCTTGTCTGCATTGGCGTCTGTGTCCCACAGCTGTCCATGTTCTTTTGAGAAATATGGGCCCTCTGGATACGAGGAGAGTCTCGTAGCCGCAGGGATGCAGACCTTTCGAAAGAATCTCGACGTACCAGTCTTCCTTGGATGGCAAGATCCTGAGATCTGTCCAATTGCTGGGTAGACTGGGTGGGTTGGCTACCTCTACGGCGGAGGCGCTGCTCCCCATTAATATGATATTCATGACTGGAGCTGCTGTGGGACGACAGAGAATCTTGACGATCAAATCGCTATAAAAGACAAAGAAAGAAAAAGATTGTATTAGAAGAGAGCTAACTCAAAGAAAAACAATCTGTGGTATAAGAAGAAAAAAACCCCCTAATTGATACAGCATTAATGTTAGAATGCTTAGTCATTACGATTGAAATAAAGGGACATTTCAAAATTTAGCTGCCCAAATCATAGGCTAATAAAAGTTTGTTGTAGTAGTAATAATAATGATAATAATGATAATGATAATAATAATGATAATAATAATAATTATAACAATAAGAACAACAGTTTTATCAGCAAATTGTAATATATTCCTAAAACAAAACAAAAATGTCTGGCCCATCAATTATCAATAGATATTTTTTTATTTGTCTGTTGCAGCAATCAATCAATTATATTGCTAAACCATGGAACAGAGAGGAAATATATTATGATGCAAGTTCAAATAAAATAAAATAAAATAAGGCTAATATGAAAGCTTAAAATGTAATTCTAAGCTAGTAATACAACACCAGAAATTCATGACAGGACACCCGTAGAAAATCATGTTCGTTATTTGGCCAAGATTCAATAGTATTGAATGCCAGAAAGTATCCGCTTCCGGCTATAAATTCTAACCATGTTCAATCACAAAGCAACTAAAGAATAGGCTCCAAAAGGGAGCAATAATAATAATAATAATAATAATAATAATAATAATAATAATAATAACAACAACAACCACATTATTAATGGTTCCAATTTTGGGACAAGTCCAGCAGTTTTAGTAGGAGAGGGTTAGTGAATAACATTGACTCGAGTACTCAATCACTACTTTATTTTATGAATCCTAAAAAGAGGAAAGGCAAAGTCAACCTCCATGGAAAGTCAAAATGTAAAAAGATGTGACGAATGCTGCAAAGCATTTTGCTCAATATACTAATGATTTTGCTAGCTCACCACTGTAGTAGTATTGTAGTAGTCATTTCTACTATAGGCACAAGGCCTGAAATTTTGGGGGGAGATTGTAAGTCGATTACATCAACCCCAGTGTTTCACTGGTACTTAATTTCTTAACTCTGAAAGGGTGAAAGGTATAGTTGACTTTGGTAGAATTTGAACTTAGAATGTAAAGATGGACAAAATACTGCTAAGCATTTTGCCTGGTGTGTTAACAATTCTGCCAGCTCACCACCTTAATAATAATATTGGTGATGAAGATGATGATGATTTCTTTATTAAACACAAAGGGTAAAGAAAAACATTAAGGACATACATAATAATAATAATAATAATAATAATAATAATAATAAATGCCCTGATGTAGTACCAGGCAGTGGCTCTCATGGTTTCTGATCTTAATTGATTTGAAGTGTTATCATGTACATGTTTTGTCTTGGTATAAAAGATGGGCTACAGCAAATATTCTGCTCAATACCACAGATTTGCTTGTCAGTTGTTTGACCGTAGCCAGTTAAGCATGTCCCATGGTGGCTGACGATATGTGCATCTCTGATCACGAGCAGAAGTAGTGGGGGAGCATCATAGCCATGTTTTGAGAGGAAATCTTTGGGGTTTGAATAATTCACCTCTGGAAACATGGGTGTTTTGCTCAACATTCTTCAACAAACCTTATTCAGGGACCTTTTGAGCGGGATGGGCTACTCGAACTGAAAAAGATTCTAACTGGGTCCCAACCTGCAAGGTCATGCCCTGTTTATCTTGATATGAGATCACTATGTTGCGCACATATGGTTGTGATGCATGTGCCTGGTGTACCCTTATCAGATGGATAGTCATGATGGGTATATTGGGCTTTGTATATTTGTACTTTAGTGTCACTTTGATGGCATGCGCTGCTCTCTCACTCAATAATAATAATAATAAATGATTTCTTTTATTAACCCCAAAGGCCCAAAATAATAAACCAAAACCCTGACAACTGTAAACAACTTTGAGAAACAAGTAGAGGAAAAAAAGAACCCCCCCCCACCCGAAGTATAAGCTTTAGATGTCAAAGGAAAATGTTGCTATTGAGTCCCAAGTCAGCAAATGATGAATCAGACCCCATGATGAAAAAACATTGTTCCAGCTATGGCTGTCCCATTGTTTTACTTGAACATTTTGTCTAAGTCTGCATAATTATCCAACATATCCTGTTCCTCTTTTTATAATGACAGTATAGAGAATGATTAGAGGGAAATTCCACTGCTATTTTAGCAGGTCAAACCACCCTGTAGAGGCTCTCTCTCGTTAGCTTGTATCAAACTAGCTGTTGCCTAATGGGATAAAATATTGCTATGCAAACAAATGAGCTGTTCACATCACCATTAAAAACCAAGCAGATATTTGTGGCACTCCCCACCATCAAATGCTTCATTCATCAGTTTAATCCATTGTACTAACCAAACACAATTTCTAGCTTTGAATGTTTATCTAACAAGAAATTTCCTACACTAAAACGTCTTTAACAGTTAGTCAGAGCTTCTAATAACTAGATCACTTGGATAATAATGATAATAATAATAATAATAATAATAATAATAATAAATATTAAGATATAACTGTTGAACAGACTGTGAGTGAACTAAGCTTCCTAGTGTAATAAAGCTGTTAATCTATGTACAAATATGAAATAGTAATACAGTTTGGTTACTAAGGTGACTTAATCAGTGCTGGTGGAGAGATCAATGATTGTATAAAGCCTAAACCATAATGCCAACACTCAATGTTCTCTTTGCTGACTGCAAATAAATATCTCTCAGGTTAGTATCACAAGTGCAGTAGTGTATACACAACCAGAAAAAAAAATTGGAACAAAATGAAGATAATCTGTTAAGAATAAGACATAAACCATATTCAGGTCATCTAAAAGACAATAAAAAAATCAGGAGATTAGAGGCATGAAACATATACAGAAAAAGAAGAGAGAAATTAGAAGTGAATGAACAAGTGTCTTCATTTTTTTGTGGCAAATGGGGGGGGGGGGGGGCGATGATATATAGGTTGGAGTGAAGAAAACTGAGCATGGTATTTTAAATTAAGATGAATTTAATAATGGCTAATGATGTGGATAATTAAAGAGATTGTCATGGTTTAGAAAAAGTTGCAAAATGTCACAAAACCAACTTGATGTTGGCCTTAGAGAGGCAATATGCTTGAAACAGAGATTAATTGGGGATAACTATTCCTAAATGAGTCCTAATTATAGAACTCATTTTCAAGTACGGAATATATCAATTATGAAAATGGTATAAGTTTGTTAAATTGATAGTAATTTCTATAAATTACATAAGACAAAAAAGCAATTGTTTCACAGAAGAGCCATGTCTTTCTACATTTATGAACTCAATGGTTTAGAGTGAAAAAAACCAAAAAAAAACCGAAAAGCAGAACTCTGTCTGGAAGTTGATTTTCATGGTGTCATGCAGAGTATTATGTTGAAGACTTTTATTTTTATTCTCATCCATACTTTAATAACTTGAAAGTTTTTGGCAAATTCTGACACATGCATATATGCTGAGATCATCTACTTCATTTAATATATTTGGGGGAAAAAAACCTGTTTGCTGCCATAACACTGGTATAGGATAGTTAACTTGGCAACCTTCCTTAAAAGAAAAAAAAATTACAAAAACCAACAGAGGATGGTGCATTGGAGGTGAGAAAGAAGAATAAAAAAAATAACAATGAAAAAGAACCTAAAAAAATGTTTTGTTATTAATCATTGCATTGTTAATTGTCATGCTTCTCTGATATTAGTCCAGAGTCAACAAAAGCTCTGACAGACAGACCAGCCATCATTCATGACCAAATCATAAATATTCTATATTGCTGAACGACCAAACTGATTTAGTCAGCTGAGGTACTGAAGCTTTATAATTTATTAATGTCAACAAATAAAGCTTTTCATTTTAAATTACTTCTCAGTAATCAAACATTCCATAACAGTTTAACGTGTTGGTTTGTTCACAGACAAGTTTTCTCAAGAGACACTGGTTTCATTTATTCATCATAGAACTTTCAGAGATAACTTATTAGGCAGGTTCAAACTTACAATAAGGATCAAACTTCTAATAATGGAAAGGGTCCTTCTAAGATCTCAATGTGCTCAAAAACCCTACTGGGAGTCAAATTACAGTCAAAACATTTGAAAGTTAAATTCAAACTCCTAAATACTATGCTCTCAAGTTGTTTATTCTTAAGAGAGAAGAAGAAAAAAGAAAATGATTATTATTATTAGGCCCAGGAAGACCTGGGCTGAGGTGGTGAGGCAAGACCTTCGTACATTGGGCCTCACCGAGGCGATGACTACGGACCGAGACCTTTGGAAATGGGCTGTGCGTGAGAAGACCCGGCAAGCCAAGTAAGATCGTTGCCAGTGCCCCTGGACTGGTTCTTATGCGGGTGGCACATGAGATGCACCATTTTGAGCGTGGCCGTTGCCAGTACCGCCTGACTGGCTCCTGTAGGATTTTCGAGCGAGATCGTTGCCAGTGCCCCTGGACTGGCTTGTGCGGGTGGCACATAAAAGACACCATTTCGAGCGTGGCCGTTTTCGTGCGGGTGACACGTAAAAGCACCCACTACACTCTCTGAGTGGTTGGCGTTAGGAAGGGCATCCAGCTGTAGAAACTCTGCCAAATCAGACTGGAGCCTGGTGTTGCCATCCGGTTTCACCAGTCCTCAGTCAAATCGTCCAACCCATGCTAGCATGGAAAGCGGACGTTAAACGATGATGATGATGATGATGATGATTATGATGCAAAAACTGTTTTAATTTAATAGGATCAGAAATGATTTTATTGTCTCGGGTTACACATTCCACAAGAACATACCATACTCATTGAAAATCTGCAAGAATTCACGTATCACTGCAATGCACTGCACAACTTCACATCCATACATACACACACACGCACACACACACACACACACACACACACACATGTGTGTAATACAATATGTAAAGAGAAAAAATATATTTATCATTAACAAATGCAGTTTGACTCAATGCCTTAGACAAAACCTAAACTCTAGACACACTAGCTATATTATATCAGCCACTAATTTACGTATTGAGTTCTTGAAGTGAGCTATTAGTGAGCTATCCTGAATCATTTTAAAGACAGGAAATAAAAAAACATCCTAGTACTACTATTTGGATAATCATCACATCTGTTGCTGTCAGAACATTTACTCATCAGAATGACAACCTATCAAGCAATGAAAAAGAAAAAGAAAAAGAAAAAGAAGGAAAATTCTACTTTTCGTTATTTTATCATCTTCCCTGTCTTATTATCTTGCAAGAAGAAGAAGAGGAGAAATTGTTTGCTCTAGTTAAGACTATGTAACGATAATTGTGTGTACCAAAGTGTAGCAGTAGTCGTAGTAGCAGTAGTCGTAGTAGCAGTAAGAGTAACAATAATAATAATAATAAAAATAATCATGCTTTCTACTAAAGGCACAAGGCCTGAAAATTTGGGAGAGGAAACTAGTCGATCACATTGACCCCCAGTGTTTCACTGGTATTTAATTTATTGACCCCAAAAGGATGAAAGGCAAAGGTGACCCCAGCGGAATTTGAATTCAGAATGTAAAGATGGACAAATGCCCTCAGCATTTTGCCTGGTGTGCTAACGAGTCTGCCTGCTTGCAGCCTTATTAATAATAATAACAATAATAATAATAATGTAAATTATAATATTAGATAATAGGAGATAACAAGCAGAAGAAGGCAAGGGGATGGTTAAGAAAGGAATAAACAACAGGGAAATATAATGAGACTAAATACTTAGGAGAGCAGGGGGGAAATAGATAAATATTTTACTGTGAGAGAGAGGGGGGAGGGAGAGGGAGAGTGAGAGAGAGTGGGAGAGAGAGAGAGAGAGAGGGAGAGAGGGAGAGAGGGAGAGAGAGAGAGAGAAAGAGAGAGAGAGAGATTCCCAGTTTGTTCCATAGAGTTTCTTTTCACCTTAAGGAATCAACAATTGTTTTATATAAAGTCTTGGGAATTGCAAACATTTGCACAATACAAAGGAAGTGAGTTCTATAACTCTTAGGCTATTTCTTATGAAGCATAGAATTAAGGACCAATTTCAAGGTGGGGGTCCCTGAAATGAGTGAGGTGAATACCAGCTGTCTTAAAGCTATAATCCTTGAAGGACTGGAGTCCAGCACTATAAACAATTAAACCGTCATAAATATTTCACCGTTTATAACAGTGAGATATGCTTACCAGGTAGGATGGTAGAGCAAAAGACAAGCAACAATCCAGTGTTAGGCTAAAGGCACACAGCTCTAAAGATGGGTTATGAAATGTTGATTTGTTTTGCCAATTTTGCCAACCTAAAGTCACAGAAAACTATAAAAGGTTTCTTATTGTCCTTAAAAAGATCAATGGGGTAACATCAAAAACTGTCTTTATGAAGTGTGTCAATGGAAAAGTCAAGCACAGGAAGCCAATCTACATGACTTGGGCCAGAAACTGCCAGTGTGCCAAATAGAAGAACTGAAAATGGTACGTTCTGGAAAAACAAAACAACCTGTATTGCAAACTCACTCTGCTACTTTACAGCATTCAAACTCTACAAAATCTTAATCAAAACCTAATTGTGCAGTCACAATATATTTACTGCCATAATATCAAAAATGACAAACATCAAACAACAACTATTGTCCAGCAGTATTGCTATGTTTGTGGTGCACTTTCACTGAGTGCCTTGTGGATGTGCAGTGTTTTATTTTGACTTTGGTAGTTTTACTCTTTCCAGAGTACTCAGTGCAGTGGGTGGTGCAGTGCTTACCATCTGCTATTTCCTGTATGCTATGCATATCTTTAAGTCCTGGGGGGTTTCTTCATGTATTTGTCTGCATGTTGTCTTTAAATCATTTCCAAAGCGTCTCTTACAGAGACTGCTTTTGTTTCCAGGCCTCGCATTTCAGTTTGTCTCTATTCCCAGATCTTTATGATTTCTTCATTTCTTTAAGCTCTGGATTATCATCTGTTGGGACTGACATATCCAATTACTAGAAATTTCTTAACAACAATGTTCAATCAATTAACCTTGATCTCCTTGTCTATGTGTATTGGCATATCCCAGAGTATGGTTGTGCTTTGCCATTCTTGGAGACCTTTTTCAGTTATACATCTACACCACCATTTTTCTGTTGGTGTTTCATAATGATGGTATAACCTCCAGTGTTTAGAAGTTCCATACTTGTGGATGCCTTCTTACTTGGCAAAGACTTGGAAATCAGAGAAGATGCAGTTAATTATTTCATCCCCATCTCCACGTATTCTGCAGTTTATACGAGTGTATTCTATGTTTTTCATACCATGCCATATTGAGTGAATCTGGGGTGTTGGCTATGACCCCCCACAGTACAGAACTATGTAATTACATATGTTTTTTTTTTTCATGTGCATCCAACTGCTTGCATGTATCCATACACAGCTCTGGGTGATTTATGCTAATTTCTAAAAACCTGTTATTTATCTCAGTTTATTTGTTGTTTTCTTTTTAATTTCAGGCCTTGTGCTCTTAGTATAAAGGATTATTATTATTGTTGTTGTTATTTCATTGTGCAGTATGGCTATAAAATCGTTTAATTTTATCTTCTGCTGAAAGGCAAATTGCTCCAATGAAATTGACTTTGCCTTTCATCCTTTTAGGATCAATAAAATAAGTACCAGTTGAGAACTGGGGGTCAGTGTAATTGACTAACCCCAGCCCCAAAATTTCAAGCCTCGTGACAATTGTAGAAAAGTTATTATTATTATTATTATTATTATTATTATTATTATTATTATTATTATTATTATTATCCATTGTACAATATGGCTGTAAAATAGTTGTGCTTTATCTCCTGCAGATCAAATGTCAAGCCTTAAGAAAAGGTCTTAGACAGAAAGTACCATTTTTAAGGTTATGAGCTGTTCCAAGGAGAGCAGCTTTCCAGAGCACTTGGATGTTTGCTTTTGCTGTCTAACTGTTCCATGTGATATTATTGCTCCAATAATAATAATAATAATGATAATAATAATAATTATTATTATTATTAAAAGAATGTACAACTCAACATCGGCTAGTGGTTAGTGACTTCAGACTTAGGGCCAGAAGGGTTCAAAGATACAAGACAATATGGAAAAAGAGGTAGTGGAAGCTCAAAGATCCTTCAAACAGGCAGAGGTTTAGAGATGTTCTTAATGAAGCCTTTGATGAGAAGGAGGAAGAGATAGAGACAGATGATGATGAGGACAACTAGATGTTCTTACAGGACTATCTACTGAGAGAGAGAGAGAGAGACAGACCAAATCTGTGGCTGGAACAAAGCCTCCACCAGACTAAGGGTGACATGGTGGTGGAACAGTGGCACTGACACGGCCATAAAAGAGAAGAGATGGGTGTGGAAGGAATGGAAAAGATAGGACAGCAAAGAATCCTATCAGAAGCCTAAAAGGGAAGCTAGACGTCAGCTTTAATAAGCTTGGGCAGAAGCAGAAAGGAAGAGGTTTTCCAATATCCTACAGCATGAAGATCATGGACTTGAGGTGTTCCAGATTGCTAGACAGTATGTCAGAGAGAATCATGATAGAGTGGGAGAGAAGTGTGTGTGTGAATGGATAATGTTATGCTTGCACTTAGTGATTCAGACAAGAAAGAGACATGGAAGAGTTACTAAGCAAGGCTATTGAATGGAGAGAATAAATGGGATAAAAGGAGTCTTCCTAATGTGAACCCAACAGAGGAACCAACTATCCTAATATGGACAACAGTATTAAAGATATCGAAACAGGGAAAGCTCCTGGTCCATCTGGAGTCACTGTTGAGATGTTCAAAATAGCCAGTTAGGGCTGGGGTTAGTCAATTACACTGACCCCAGTTCTCAACTGGTACTTATTTTATTGATCCTAAAAGGATGAAAGGCAAAGTCAATTTCATTGGAACAATATCTAGTCACCCGCATAATTAATCAGATTATTTAGGAAGGTATAATACCCAATGACTGGTGCAGCAGCATTATTGTTAGCTGCTACAAGGGTAAGGGAGATGCCTTAAACAAGCAATTATAGAGGGATCAAACTTCTGGGCCAGGTGATGAAAATTGCAGAGAGAGTTCTAGCCCAATAAATTAGAAACAGAATTAGGCTTGATGAAATGCAGTTTGGTTTCACTCCAGGGAGAAACACTGCGGATGCTTTTTTCATAGTCAGACAACTGCAAGAGGAATACTGAGCCAAGAATAAACCATTAGATTTGACATTTGTTGGCCCAGAGCAGTGGTTCTCAAATGGGGTCCATGTAACAAAATAGTAAATTGGAGATCCACAATAGTATATTAAGGGCTCTTGAAAAAAATTTTGCTTTAGATGTATTGGTGATGTATTGCAAGAAACAGCCAGGTTTCTTTCTCTAACATTTTACATAATTCAGCCTACACAAGTTAAAGTGTGGAAAAGAAAATAGGAATTTTGAAAGAAACTTCAAGAAAACTAGTTTTTAAATAGTGAATGGTGATAGGGGTCCATTAGAATAAAATATTAATTAAGGGGGTTCATAGATAAAAAATGGTTGAGAACCCCTGATCTAGAGAAAGCCTTTTACAGAATAGCCTGCTGTGCAATATGGTGGGCTCTGAGAAGACTGTGGGTAGACAAGTGGCTTTTGAAAGGCCATGTAGAGGGGAGTTGCCAGTAAGGTGAGAGTTAACCACAAGTACAGTGAAGAATTTGGTGTACAGGTAGGTGTTCAGCAAAGCTCAATCCTCAGTCCCCTAATTTTCATTATTATCTTCCAGGCCATAACAAAGGGATTCAAGACTGGCAGGCCCTGGGAACAACTATATGTTGATGATCTTGCCCTCACAGCAGATTCTATACCAGAGCTAGAAAAGAAATTCCAGGTGTGGAAGCAAAACCCAGAATCTAAGAGCCTTAAGGTTACTTTAACAAAGACTATGGTCTTAGTAAGCAAGAAAATAGACAGGAACCTACTACCTTCAGGTAAGTGGCCCTGCTCAATTCATAGGAAAGGTGTAGGCAGGAACTCCATATGGTGTACCCAGTGTAAGCTATGGACACACAACAGGCGCAGTGGAATAACAGGAAGGCTACCAGAGAAAGTAGCATATGTGGAAGAGGCACAAGATCCATAAAAACTACAGATACTCGTGAGGTGCCACATTAAAAGCACCCTGCACACACTGTGAAGGGGTTGGTGTTAGGAAGGGCATCAAGCCATAGAAACCAAACCAAATTAGACAATTGTAACCTGGGACAACTCTCCGGTTTGCCAGTTTTGGTCAAATCACCCAACCCATGCTAGCATAGAAAAACATGTTAAAGGATGATGATAATAACTACTACTACTACTACTACAACCATTATTAAGCTATTGCAATACTTCTATATTCATGCTAAGTAAATGTAGATCAGGGAGGGAAGTATCCAGCAACTACTGTCTGACTTTATATATGAATACAAAAGTTAAGTCGTAATATGTAAACACCTCATGAAAAGATGTGACAAGGAAATATACCCTAATATATAATGGACAGCCAGGAAACACAGGCAGATATTGCAAAATGTTTACTAATGGAATAGAAATACTAACACAAATAAAAACACCATCAATATGACACTAAATATAGGTTCTGACATTCTGTTGACTTTGCAACACTAAATAAATTACATTCACGGAATGTGTGTGTGGGTGTGGGTGTGCGTGCACCAGCATAGATTTAATTACTCAAGGAAGTTTATTCAAAATTAACATTAATTTTATGAAGAAAAGGAGAGAAACAAAATGAACTTGTACATGGTCTGAAACTTAGATAAGAAAAAACACCAAACTAGGAACCATAAAAGCACCTAGTCCAGGATTAGTGTTGTTTGGGTGGCATTTGGTATAGGAAACAGCAAGTGGACTAGATACATTTCATCATTATCATAGAGTTACATTATTACATCATGTGCACACACACACACACACATATACACACACACACATATATACACATACACGGGGTGCAATGGGTAAATTGTCGCCATTTTATATTTTTTATTTTGTGCATGCGCATTGTTTGCTTTTGATTTTGTCAACTACACAGTATAGCAGGGTCAGTTGGGCACAGTCTGTGAGAAAAACAGCACCATGACACAATTCACTCTGCCAGAAATTTGAAAATGACATGCTGTAGTGCTTGGCATTCATGCCAGAAGCTCCAATACGAATATTTCAGAGTGTTTGGGTGTCAATCTGAGGACAGTGCAGAAGATTCAGAAAGAGTTCGATGAGTCTAATGATGATTAAGAAGGACTGGCAGCTTGGAAAACTCACTCTGATCAGAAAAGAACACCTGAATTTGTTGGTGAGGTTCAGGCCATGATTGACATTGATCCCTCCAAGTCAATCAGGTCCATCGCCAGGGACATGGGAGTATCTGAGTTTCTTAGGCAGGTAGTGCATGAAGGCATTTGGTATTCCTCATACAAGATGAGAAAAGGCTAATTTTGATCCCAAGTCATCAAGGACAAAAAGAGAAACTGCGCTATGAAGCTTTTGAACAAACTCAAGTATCCCCTCCAACTGAATATGCTTTGGTTTTTCTCAGAAGAGAAAAATTTCTGCCAGGATCAGATGGTGAACTCACAGAACAACCATTGTCTTGCCATGTCTCAAAAACATGGCCCGAGAGGGATAAAAATCAAACATCCAGTCAACATCATGGTGTTTGGAGTGATCACTAGTGATGGTGACGTTATGCCTCCATTCATCTTCCCACAAGGCCTCAGACTCAACATGGAGGCCTACATCAAGTTCCTGGAGGAGGTAGTGCTGCTCTGGGTCAAGAGGGTGGCTGCTGGAAGACTATGTCTGGCAAAAGGACTCAGCACCACGCCACACAAGCAGGGGAACCCAGTCATGGCTGTCAGACAATTTCTGCTACCCATCACCCCTAACATCTGGTTACCCAACTCCTCAGACTGCAACCCCTTTAATTATTATGTATGGGGTGCAGTGGAGTAAGAGACCTAACAAAACTCTTTGTAACACCAAAGATGAACTGAAGGCAAGGATTATGGCACCATTTACCTACTTAAACAATGAGACCATCCAGAAGAGTTGCAGGAGATTCCAAAGTTGTCTGGAGATAGTGGTTGAAGCCAATGGCGATTTTATTGAATAAATTTACTCTTTAGTATTTCAAAATATTCTTTTTCAGTCATTTAACTGCGGCCATACTGGGGCACTGCCTTTAGTCAAACACATCAACCCCAGGACTTATTCTTTGTGAGCCTAGTACTTATTTGATTGGTCTTTTTTGCCAAACTGCTAGATTACGGGGATGTAAACACACCAACATTGGTTGTCAAATGATGCTGGGGGGACAAACATATACACACGCAAACATATACAACAGGCTTCTTTCAGTTTCCATCTACTAAATCCACTCACAAGGCTTTGGTCAGCCTGAGGTTATAGCAGAAGACACTTGCCCAAGGTGCCATGCAGTGGGACTGAACCTGGAACCATGTGGTTGGTAAGCAAGCTACTTACCACACAGCCACTCCTACGCCTATAATTTTGGTAACTATATCTTTTAAAATGTGATATCAGTATTATTTTCATTTTTGAGTAACTCAGACGACAATGTATTCACTGCACCCTGTACATCTCTTTATTATGATTTAATCTCCGTCTCCCAAAGATGGGACGGTTCAGCAGGATGTGAGACACTAAAGAATTATGCCAAGCTTCAATGTCTACTTTGGCATGGTTTCTACAGCAAGATGCTCTTCCTAATGCCAACCACTTTACATCATGGACTGGGTGCTTTTTTTTTGTGGCCCCCACTAGTGGGATTAAGTTCTTGCAAGACAAGGCCCCCTCAACTGGGTGAAGGCATAATATTGATGGAATTAAAAGTATGATAGAAGGACACATGAACAGGTGTCCTACTGAAGAGGAGATACATGGCTTTCCCAGTGAGAGAGAGAGAGAGAGAGAGAATAAAGCAATAAAGGTGACAATAACAGAGAGAGAGAGAGAGAGAGAGAAGGAACAGAGAAAGGGTAGATAGAAAGGTTAGTGTGCTAGGGTGTGAAAATATGAAAAGAGTGAGACTTGATTAGGGATAGGAGTACATATATACATATATATATATGTATGTATATATATATGTATATATATATATACATATATATATATATATATATATATATATATATATATACACACATACAAATATATATATATATATACACACATATATACACACACACACACATTTATATATCTATGTATACACATATTTATATATGTATATATATATACACACACACACACACATACATTATATATATATATATATATATATATATATATATATATATATATATATATATATATATACATACATACATACATACATCATTATACACACACACATGAAATGAAGCAATCGATTGAACATTAGTTTATATTATTGATACTTACTTTAACTTCTAGTATTTCAGCCAAACTCACCAAAGTTATTAATCATAATGTCATTTTTCTATTTTTTTTTAATTTTAAAATTGAAATATTTAAGAAAAAAAAAAAGAAAAGAAAATCACCAGCATACATTATAAAAAAAAAAACCCAGCAGAACGTACACAAGTGAAGCGCTTTGTGTGAAAATTTAAGAAGAAATAAGTTGGTTTTAAGACAAAAGTGTGTTCCATAGAATTCAGACACATGCGACAACATCCAAACAGAAACACCATGTGGAGGGGTTTGTAAACATCACGTAAAATAGCACAAGTGACAAATTATGAAGAAGAAAATGGAAAGAAGCTAGAGATTATAAAGAAAATATTACATTGTTCTTTTATGTGAGTACACACACACACACACGCATGTTCTTACATATTAGAATCAATAAACTTTTGTTACAGTTTGATATTAGAAAATAAATCAAGAAATTAAAATGAAAAATTTTGAAGTAAATGGTGGACAAAGAAATGATAAAAGTAATATTTTCTAATTTTGGCACAAGACCAGCAATTTTAGGGGGAGGGGTGCAAATTGACTACATTAACCCCCTCCCCCCAGGAATTGATTGGTTTTTATTTTATCAACCATAAATGGATGGATGAAAGGCAAACATGACTGTGGCAGAATATGAATTCAGAATGTGGAGCCTGAAGAAATGCTGCTAAACATTTTGTCCAACGTGTTAATGATTCTGCCAGCGGAGTGCCTTAAGTGATAAAAATAATGAAAAAGCACCATTAATCTTTAGTAATTGCAGAAATAAATGCAGTTTTCCGATGAAAGTCAGAAATAACAAAAACATGTTAGAAATACAGGTTTTTTTTTAAAGAAAAGAAAGCATTCTAGATTCATACAGGTGTAGTAAAAGTCATTGGAACATAAGAAGGACATGTCTGTTAATTAGTAATTAAGTTAAAACAACACACAAAAGAGAAGAGAACATGCGAACATTATAACTGAACACCAATATTTAGCAAAAAAAAAAAAACAGGGCTGTTGTGTAATAAATAGATTTGTTTAATTAGCTGGCTGAGCTACAAGTATGATGTAAATAAACATAAAAAAATATATATAATATTAGGGAGTGTGGAAAAGCCGCCTAAAGAGATAGCTGACATATTATATATTGTTGTGTACTTACACTGCGTGCCAAAATGGTGCATGTCTGGGTTTGGTGAGACGACTTGAGGGATCCTGTGCGGACATGATCTCGACGCTTTTGGAAAAAAAACAAAAATCCAATGAAAAGGGGGAAAGTGGAGAGAAAGAGACACAAGGATATCTCCAAAACGACGTAAACGGAACAACAGTTTCCCATAAAGGTGATCACGGTCCGCGATATCAAGTCCATAGTAAATGATGAAATAATAATAACAGTAATTGTAACGAAACACACTTGTACACTTATATACATGTATACTTGAAAAAAAAAAAAGGTAAAATCTATTGATCCAATACTCTGGTGAGGCAGAGTGCAACGTTGGGAAACGTTCCGAATATTTTAAGAGCCTCATCGATGGTTGTGGTGGAGAACATGTTGATAATGGTACAGGTGAGGACTTTGGTGTTGGTGATGGCGAAAATTTAGACATAGAATGGAACCATGTACAGTTTGGTCTGAAGTTAATGTGGTCCTTAATTTCCTGAATCTTTCATTTTGGGACAAGAATGGCAGTAAATGCAGTAGAAGCAGAACATTTCTTGAACTTGATTCAAAGATCATTGTGTGTATGTGGGTGTGTGTGCAGGTGTGTATAAGTTTGGAAGGGAATAAGAATTAAGGGCTGATTTGAGAACAGATATTAATTGGACTGTTCTGTACAAAAGTCTCAGTAAACCACCTGAAGTGGTGCTGGTGATCGTGGTTGAGGAAAAATTACAAACATGGAAAACTAACTTGAAAGTTGTTTGGTTTGCTTATCAGACACAGATCCTTGTTTTGGTGGGTGATAGGAACGAACAGAGAGACAATCGGCAGCATAATGAAATCTCAATGAAAGTAAAATGAAATATTCCATAAGCAATAAAAATATTAAAGAAGAAGAAAAAAAAGTGGAGGTGGGGATCAATCTTCCATCAGCAAATAAATAGCAATGGGAAAGAAAGAACCATGAAGAAAAGGGGCTGGTCCCTTTTCGTGTTTCTGCATGTGATTATATTTTCAATATCTGTGATAAAAATCTGTTTCTCTCTCTCTGTGTTCATCTAAAATATCCATTTCTTTTCTCTCTCCCTCTCTTTCTCTCTGTTATGTCATTGAGATTACACAAGTTAATACCCAGCATAGCTTTTGGTTTCTTTCTTTTCTCATTTCTTTTTCTTCCTTTTCAGCTTTGGGTGTTGTTAAATTGTAGACATCCCATTGGTACTTGTTGTAAAAACTGAAGTTGTCAACTTAGTAGGGTAACACACTGACTGTGGACTGGAGCTATAGATGTGTGTATATAGCATATATAAAAGTTTGCAAAGATGACGACAATGACAACAATGACAAGATGACAAGACTGTTTGCAGCAGCAGCAGCATCATGGGAACAACATCCAAAGCAATGACATCGTTGGCGGCGGAGGAGGGTTTGTCGCAGTGTGTAGGAGGTGGGGAAGAGGACAACAAATCAGTCAGCCGGCTACAAGTTGCCCGTTAATAACAAGAACTACTATTAAAAGTTGAGGACAGTTCATTGATAAGGATAACAACAGTTTTAACTTTCATTTGGTGAGTGGAGTGGTTATTATGAGAGCTAAATAGTGGCCCTGGCTGGATATGAGAGAGGGAGAAAGAGAGAGAGAGAGAGGTATATAGATGGCTGAGAGGGAGAAAGAGAGAGAGAGAGAGAAATAAGTATTGGGAAGGGCGAGGAAAGCGAACAAAACATGGAATTGGAGAGGCTTGGAAAGTTGATGTGAGAGAAGGGGTGGAGTGAGAAATGAAAAACAAATATAAACAGAGTAAAAAAAAACAACAATAAAACTATATCAGAAGAGGGAGAACAACAGAGACAAAGAAGGTTTGTGGAATGAAGAGAAGAGGAAAAAAAAGAATATAATGGAAATAGAAAATGGGAGGAAGAGAAATGAATGGAGGAATGAGAAAGGCGGAGATGGAGGGGGGGAAAGTAAGAAGAGAAATAGGAAACTGGAGAAACGAGATCCCCCCCGACCTCACCTGGAAGCAGAGGGGGGAGGGGGTAGATAGATAAAAAAAGGGAGAGAGAGAGAGAGTAGGAGGAGGATGGTGGAGAATAAGGGGGGAAAAAGGGTCACATGAGAATAGAAAGAAAAGTGAGAGAAAAGAGGAAGAGTATGAGAAAGGAGGGTGGGAAAATCAGGCTTGTGGGGGGGGGGGGAGTCAGAAGATTAGAGAGAGAGAGAGAAAGGAGAGTAAAAGAAAAAATCAGCCAGCTAGTAATGGAGAGGGAGAGAGAGAGAGAGAGAGAGAATAAGGTGGTTGCACCAAAGCTGATGGCTATAATAGAGATTAGGTTTTAGTATATTTATTGGAGATTGAGAAGTGCATGCAAGTGTTTGAAATGAATGAGCTGAGTTAGTTTTAGCAAAATTGTTGCAAATTTCATTAATAGATGGAGACATAGAAAGAAAATTAAAAGTTGCATGCAGTAAAGCAAGCAAGCACACACACACACACACACAGACGACTGAAAGGACAGACAAATAGAAAGCCAAAACGAGACAAATTTCAGTGGTTAACAAATATAGTAATCAGCTGTCAGTCTAGTATCAATATAAATTAATTCTCTCACTCTGCCCTCCTCTCCAATTTCTCTCACTCTCTTTCACACACAGGCATCTTATGTCTAATCACACACACACACACACATTTGTATGTGTGTACATAGAAAAAACACATAAATTATGCATATATAAATTGTGTGTGTGTGTGCATGTGTGTGTATGTACATAAGCACACACACACATTAACGTATACATAAAACATTGGTGTGTTTATGTATGTGTATATGAACACACACACACACACCCATGAATATCTGCAAACACATATTTATACAATGTATAAAAGAAAAAGAAAAAGAAAAAAAGATCATAAGCCTAGGTTCCTGGATTCTGTGATGTATATATTCCTCACCAGAACAGGATGTTGGCTCATTGCAGGATTACTCACTGTTGTCAGTTGAGAGGAAAATCATGAAATGAAAGGTCTTGCTCAAGAATACAATGCATTGGCTGGTCAAGGAATTAAAGCCATGTGCCTCCACATGTGATATATATGTATATATAGAAAGTAGACTGTGGTGAGGTTAAACAAGATTGAAACCTATCCATAACTGCACCCCTCGGCTACTAAGAAACATCTGATTCCTACATAAATCCTGCAAACTAGATTTCCTGCGACAATGCATGGTCTCCTAATTAAACTAACTAAATTCATTTCATCGATTCACTTGAAATCTTTCCCTCAGCTCACTTGTCTTGCAAATTATTCAAAAATATCTTTTTAACTCTTGACTAGAAAAAAACAAAACAAAGACCTTGCTGTCAATTGACCAAAGCAAGCTTTAATGGACTGTGATTGTTATATTGATGTAGATTATTAAGACAATAGCAGCTGTCATCATCATCCTAGCTAACAAAGTTCACATTTTCTTTCTCTCAGAACATGAACAATTTTAATCAATTTTCTGAAAAATTAGTTTCTTGTAGTTTCAGTAAATTATCTCCCCTTTTTTAATGACAGTTGCTAACAGCGACCACGTAGCATTCGATTCACTCAGCACAACTAAGAGGCAAAACCAAATTCATTGACAAATTGTTTTGTACATCATAGCATCACAATAGGCAAGAATTTACCTAAATTTGTCATTGGCCTGTTAGAGTTATTTCCCTTAGCTCACATTCTACACACACACACACACTGTGATTTTCAACAAGTCATATAGCACTCAATCAGTTAAGAGATGAAACATTATTGTAATAAAAATTATATATATATATATATATATATATATAGAGAGAGAGAGAGAGAGAGAGAGATAAATGCAATACACACAAATACACATATACAAATACCATATATATTATATATATAAGCAATATTTTTTTATGACTAGTAAAAGAAAAAGTACTCAATACATATTGTAGAGTATGTTCATTTGGAGGAAGCTAGCTCATTCCCATCATTATTACACAGGGTTATTTGTTCAATGTGTTCTTTTAAGTCTGCCATTATGTGACAAATTACTTGAGTGAGAATTTCAGAGAATGCCCAGAATGAATTACTACTTTGACACACAAGCACACACAGGTGCAGTATGGCTGAACAGCTATCACGAGGTCTTGAGTTCAATACTACAGCATGGCTTCAAGGGCAAATGTTATTTTCTATAGCATCAGCTCCACATAAACGTTGTGAATAGAATTTAGTAGACAGAAACTGTAGAGAAGACTGTTGGGTGGATTGTACCTGTAATTCAAATGGAACAGCCTTATTTCACATTATGCCACACACTGTACCTGGAAATTATGTTAAGGGCACACATATCTTAATTCAAGAGCTGGTAATTTTGTTGATTGTACACACACACACACACTATAATTCTACAAACCCAGCCACCACCATTTCGATTTCTGTATTTTCATGTTTCTTTGTCATTTCCTTCCAGGGCTGAGTTTCTTGAGATCAATCTAAGCCTCCCCTGTTCACTTGAACCCTTGGTACTTCTTTATACAACTGACAACCTCCACACACTTCAAATCCCCATACCAATACAGTCTCCTCTCTTGTAGACTACATCTGACTCTTCTGCCCATTTTTTAAAGTTTTTTTAGCTCATGTGGGCTCTGCCCTACTTGCACACCAACATTACATAGCCAGCAGAGCAGGGTCACTTCACCTCCTTCTAGTCTTCACAGATCTTCTGCATTCAAAGCCCCTATATCATTACCAAACAACATTATACACTGTACACAAGCATCATAGAATTTGCTCTTTACTGAGACTGAAGCCCTTTGGTTACCAGCAGAGGCAATAATCCCTCAACTTTTCTCAACCTCTTCCCAGGAACCCGTATTACACTAACAACATTAGCTAAAAACCAAAAGCTAGTGAGTTTTCCAATCCTTTGAAAGAATTTATTTCATAAGCATTCCTACTGCTAACTACTTCTGTACAAAGTCTATTGTCTCTGCCAGCCTGTCAGTGATCCCAATGCATCACTTATGTCCACAGTTTACACTGACTACATCATCAACCAACCCCTTTTCTACATATCAAGCAAGACTGTTTCCTTCATGGTAAAAGGGTCTCATTTTCTTTTTTATAAAAAAAATCTCTAGTCTTTACTACATTTTCTTAGGGACCTCTTCATTCTAGGTTTTGTTTCCATGTCAGGAATTTCTTCTCTAAATCTGTAACATTTTCAACTGTAAGAACTACATCATCAGCAAAGAGAAGTTCCCACAATCTGTTTTAAATTTATTTGTTACAGCTTCTGACAAAATAAGAGAGGGATGAGAACTGAGTTTAGATTGACTCTTCCCTGGACACTAAATTTATCACTGAAGTCACCTTGCTGACAGCACCTCTGTGCACGGCTTGCACAACCTTTACACATAAGCATAAACCCATTGTTAGAAAACCTTTTCATCAACAAGAAAGCCCAAACCAGCAAACTAAAGACCATAGTTCAAATAACCAATATGATATAGAAATGTAAAGGGGGAAGTCTTGACCATCATGGCTCAGACTGTAATACTAGAAACACATGAAAACTCTTTCTCACAGACTGATCATAGATATTTGATACGGAAGCTTTACAAACAGTGAGATATCAACCAAAACTTCACACAAACAAATACAGCACGTGTAAAATAAACCATGAACGATTCCAAAACTTAATCAGTGGACAAGAATTAAATTGAGCGTCAACACTAACAGTACTCCCATGATTCAATAGAACCTACTGCAAAGTGCTCAAGCAACACAATACCATCATTTCATTCTTGTGGTAACGAGGGGAAAGTTTTGAGATATTAATAGACTAATTAATTTTGGAATAATACAGGTCCAAACTAAACAGAGAAATATTAAAGAATACAAAAAATCTTAGATGAAGCTCAAAGATTAAGCTCAAAGATTAAGCTCAAAGATTAAGCTCAAACACTGTTGTATCTTTACTATAAAAAGTTTGAAAGAAAAGCTGATCCTCGTTCACACAAAGTGTGTGTGCGTGTGTGCATGCGTGTGTGCATGCGTGTGTGTGTGTGTGTGTGTGTGTGTGTGTGTGAATGCAACAAGGAACATTTGTACCACAGCACATTACTAGTATATAAGTCTTATTTTATGTCTGTCTGTCTATTAATGTGTTTACATAAATATGTACATTTTAAGAGTGTGTGAGTGTGTATCTGTTTATAGCCATTTTATGTATCATACTGGATGTAAATACATCAGTGAAAGGCAAATTTACTGAAGTTTTCATCCTGAGATAATATCTCTAATGAACGTACTGTGTTTAAAAACAATATATATGCTGGAAGCTAATGGATACATTTAATCTATAATTGTTACCCATGCTGGCATGGGTTGAATGGTTTGAATAGAGCTGATAAGGCCAAGGGTTGCACCAGACTACATTGTCTGTTCTCACGGTTTCTAAAGCTGGATGCTCCCCACAGAATGTGCTGGATGCTTTTTATCAATTCTGCTGTAGCAGATGGGTCTTCTTGAGTACAGCAAGGCTTTGAAAGACTCAGTGCCCTGAGATTGGCATTCAACACTTCATCTCATGACTCCCTCTTCCACAAGTTCCATCCACTTTAAGTGACCAGCACTTCTGTATGCAACTGACCACATCGATCTGCATCACATGACCAAACCAGCACAATCTTTTCTCTTGCACACTGCACCTAATTCTTCATATGCCCAACTTCTCTCTCGCTACACAAGCACTCTGTTGAACATGTACAATGACATTTACACATCAGAGCAGAGCATACCAGTTTCGTTCCTCTCTAGCCTTCGCATGTCTTCTGTATTCAAGGCCCACATCTCACTACCATGTAGCATTGCTAATCATACACAAACATGATACAATTTTCCTTTCACTCTGAGAGAGAGAGAGAGAGAGAGAGAGAGAGAGAGAGACCTTTGGTTGCCAACAGAGGTGAAAGCTCTCTGAATTTTCTCCATCCTATTCTTCTTCTAATAATTACACTTTCCATGCATCTTTCCACAAAGCTAATTAGGTCCTCCAAGTAGCAGAAATTATCTATCCACTACCTCTAAAATGCCCCCAAGGCATTTGAGAAAATCAAGATCCTGTAGCTTCTATGATTCTTGGGCATCTTCCACATATAAGCACTATCTTCTCTGATAACCTTCCTATTATTCCACTGCACCTCGTGTCCATAACTCACACTGGATACACTGTGTGTGTGTGTGTGTGTGTGTGTGTGTGTGTGTGTGTGTGTGTGTTATATAAATATATATGCCTGAATATATGGTGAACTTAGCTAAGTGTAAAAAGTTAGACATTTATATTTCTATATACGTATTTCATTACATTCACCTGCCATATTGCCATATGCTAAATCTATATAAACATGCACAACTACACATGTACATACATAAACATGTTGAGAGAGAGAGAATATATAAAACATGATCTTGAAGAAATATAGCAACAAGTGTTTTTCTGGTTCAGTTAATATATGAACATTTATTTGAACAGTCAATAATTTATGAGGCATCAGGCTCAGGTTTCCAGCTGAAAGAATGGTGACGTGAAAGTCAGATTACAAACTTTTATTAAAGAGTAACATACTGAGTTCAGGAATTTGTCGGTTCTTGGTGAAATTACCTGCTCTTCCCTAGTTTCCCCATCTGTAAACATTTCTTAGTCTCCCATAAACTCCTGCAATCCCCACCCACACACACTCTCCATTCACTTCTACTCATTTCACTCCCGCACTGTTCACCCTGATCCCTCATCACAAATGGTTTTATCTCTTTCTCAATCACTCACACCTTCTCTTCTCTAATATAACCCTGCAGCAAGAAACATTTTTCTCAGTCCTGCTCCCTTCTCTCACACTTTTAACCCCATCATCTTGTAGCATAAAGTAGTCTCCCTCTCTACCGTAGCCTTACTCATTTGAAGGGAATACATGGAGACCTGGATGGTGGTGGTGCCATTTAAAAATAAAAAAAGAAAAGCATCCTGCCATAGAAACCACACCAAAGCAAACACTGGATGATGATGTGATCCTCAGACGGGTCAGGTCCTGTCAAACCAACCCACCCATGCCAGTAGAGGACATGAACATTAAATGATGCTCATTATATATATTCATGCACACTCACACACATATCCACACAAAGGGACAGCTTGGTGTAGCCTGAACCCATGGAGGGACGTAGTGAAATGCCTTTTATCATTCACATTAATGAGCCATCAACCTTGGCTGAAGCAATTGCAAACATCAAAACCTTAAAAATAAAACAAAAAAATCTCTTGGGTTGGACAATATTCTTTTCTACTCTCGGCACAAGGCCCGGAATTTTTGGGGAGGGGGGGGGGGCTAGTCGATTAGGTCGACCCCAGTACACAACTAGTACATAATTTATTGACCCCGAAAGGATGACAGACAAAGTCAACCTCGGCGGAATTTGAACTCAGAACGTAAAGACAGACGAAATGCTACGAAGCATTTCGCCTGGTTTTGCTAACGTTTCTACCAGCTCACTGCCTCCCTGGGTTGGACCATATTTCAATAGAGATGTTGACAGAGGAGGCTCCTCTCGGCATAAGAAGTCTCCATCTTTACTTAACTGAAACTAGGACACAGGAAAAATGCCAACATCATCACCCTCTAATACTAATTTAGGTCATCACTACTGTGTGTAACAGGAAGAGGAGATTTACAAATTTAGGTGAGCAACCAACACTTTTGAGACCATGCCGCAGTATTTCCCTGTTAGCTATATCAGAGGCCGTTGATAGGTCAGCAAATGCAATGAAGAGATACTGTGTTGTTCCTTGTACTGAAGATTGTATCTATGCTAGCTTAGTTCCTGCAGAAGCCATGTCTTCTAAAAGTATAAACTTGACTAGGAATTTCCCAACAATAAACAGTAGTTCTATACCTACCAATGTTGGAGCAAACAAATTTATCTCCTTAATCATTGTATATGGTGATAATGTTATTAAGCTGGTGTTTGGAACATGACTTAACTTGAAAGTTTCATGGAAGGTTTCAAGATCACTTAAAAAGCAAGTTTGCATCAAGAACTAATGGTTGTCTCAAACATGCAGATATCAAAAGGGTTAAGCTCTATTCACTTTACAATTAAACACACACGTGTATGAACATGAAAGAAAAAAGGGAAAGAAACAAGAATATCTTGGAAGAAAATCAATGAGAAATCTCAAAGTAAAAGTAGTATCAGATGTTTACAAGACTAGAAAAGACTAAGTGGTAACCAAGGAATCCTATATAGATATGTATCTACATCTGTTATGTTGTGTGTGTTTACAGTGGCAGGAGATGAAACTCTTTTTATGTAGAAACTTATGAAAATGAAGTTGAAAATGTCTAAGCGTGTAGTTGATATGTGGTCATACAGTTTTGCATATGATACATTCTTCTCTCTCTCTCTCTCTCTCTCTCCCTCTCCCTCTCTCTCTCTCTCTATATATATATATATAGGTGTTCCTTTCTGTGGAAGGGCGTAGGCTCGAAATGTTAAAGACCTTTTCACTTCTCAAGTGTTAAACTAATACATCTGTTTGTTGTCTACACCACCTGTCTTCGTCTTTTTTTTTTTTCGTGAATTCTCCCTATATATATATATATATATATATATATATATCAGGTCATCCCATAAGTTCTGTCCAATTTTACCTTTTTTAAAACTGAATAAAATTTAATAGTATTTTAGAATGTCTAATGGAATTAAAAATTATTTTTATGCATTTGTGTACATTTAAACTAATTAAATATAATTTTACAGAATAATAGAATTAAAATTTCTTTGATTAAAACCCTTTCTAACATGGAAGTATCCAAAGAGCATTTGAGGCACATTATGCTTTATGAGTACACAAAGGGAAACTCTGCAGCCGAAGCGACTCCAAACATACACTCAGTTTATGGGAAAGAATGCTTGAATGAAAGAACTTGCAGAAGACGGTTTGCAAAATTCAGAAGTGGAGATTTCAGCCTTGAAGATGAAGATCAAACAGGATGTCCAGTTGAGTTTGATGACAAGCTCCTTGAGACGTTACTTGAAGAAAATCCTGCATTATCAGTTAAAGAATTGGCAATAAAGCTTAGTTCAAACCATACAACTGTTTATTGTTATCTTCAACAACATGGAAAGGTTCCTAAACTTGGAAAATGGGTGCCTCATGAATTGTCCGAAAGCAACCGCAAATCCCAAGTTGACATCTGCTCGTCTCTCCATTCTCACAAACACATTTCACCCTTTTTGGATAGACTTGTGACGAAAAATGGATCTTCTATCAAAATGTTAAACATCGTAAACAGTGGCTTGGTAAAAGGGAAAATGCTCAACCACAACCGAGAAGGGAAATTCATGGGAAAAAGGTTCTTCTCTCTATCTGGTGGGATTGCAAAGGAGTAATTCACTTTGAATTGTTACCACCTAATGCAACAATCAATGTTCAAATCTACTGTCAGCAATTAGAGTGTTCGAACCAAGCTTTGAAGAAAAAAAGACCCGCTTTAGTGAATTGAAAAGGAGTAATGTTTCATCAGGACAATGTGCAACCCCACACTGCAAAAATCACATCACAGAAGATCAAAGAGCTTGGTTGGGAAAAAATTCCTCATCCACCTTATTCTCCTGACCTTGCTCCTTCAGACTACCATTTGTTTCGTAGTTTACAGAATCATTTGGGGGACATAATCTTCGCAAGCCAGGAGGAGGTCGAAACTGACATTTCAGAGTTCTTCACTTTGAAACCCAAAAAGTTTTACGTTGATGGGATTTAAAAGCTTGTAAAGAGATGGAAGGAAGTCAGAGATAATCAGGGAAAGTACATTGAATATTAAATTTCAATTAAATATAACATTTGATCACTTGTTTTCTTTATTCAAAATTTGGACAGAACTTATGGGATGACCTGATATATATATATATATATATATGGGTGGTGGTGACTATAATATCATATTACATCTACTCTCCACACTGGTATGGGTTGGCTGGTTCATCATCTAGAGAGATTGGAGAATAGCATCTCATTTAGGAGTGTCATGTGTCTGTGCACATACATACATACACACATATATGTGTATATATATATATATATATATATATATATATATATATATATATATATATATATACATATATGGGAGTCTTCCCATAAATAATGTGGGAAGGGGGGGGGGGGGTTATACTACTTTTATTTTGCAAAATTAAGATAAACAAAGCTCTTTTTTAATCTAAAATAATATTCTCCTTATTTTCTACAATGCTCTTCCACCTATCTGTAAGGCCTCTCTTCCAAAATTCACTTGTCTGTGACAAAAAATACTGTTCTGACCTTGTCTACAGAATTCATATTTTTTCCGTCCAAATGATTTTGAAGACTGCAGAATAAATGATAATCAGATGGAGCAATGTCCAGTGAATATGGTGGGTGGGGCATTGTCTCCCATTCAAACTGCTTCAGCCTTTGGAACGTCATCCTTGCTGTATATGGCTGGGCATTATCCTGATAGAAGAACACCTTTCGTCTTGAAACCAAAGATGGGCATTTTGCTTCTAGTGCTGACCAAAGCCGCTTAAGCTTTGTTCTTATGACGGCCTGTCTATTATCATGTATACATGACGCACCTATCAATAAAATCAATAAAATCTTCTCTTAAACATTCTCCCCGGTTGTGTCTCTCTTTTCCTTCTGGCACTTATACGCATTTATTCTTTTCATATTTATTGTATCGACCGTGTGATGTGCAAAGGAGCCATTCTCGTCACCTCTCTTTGCATGGTCGTTTACAAGATCAACCCCAGTACACAACTAGTACTTAATTTATTGACCCCAAAAGGATGAAAGGCGAAGTTGAATTTGGAGGAATTTGAACTCAGGGCATAAAGGCAGACAAAATACCATTAAGCATTTCGCCCTGTGTGCTAACATTTTTGCTAGCTTGCCGCCTTAATCTGCAAATATATTGAACCCATGTAATGGATAACGAAGATGGGGGTAAATATCTGCAAGAAGGGAACAAAGGGAATAAATCATAGGGAGCCACTAGAACTGACAATAACCTGGGGACAAAGAAAAAGAAAAAAAACCTCCCCTCTATGACCTTCCAAATAGGGGTTAGGGTTTCACCAGAAAGTAGGTTAAGAAACAGTAGCTAATTGTCTACTAATTTACTAGGTACTTATGTAATGGTATGTCCAGTGTTTTGTTAAACTAGTAATACTGAAGTTTCAAAAATTAATTAAAAATTCATCTAAATTACTGAAGAGTTACTAACCAGAAAATGTAAACATATATGAAGCTCATATTAATCCAGTAACCTAATAAATTTAAAAGGGCTGTTTTGCACCTGACGATAGGAAGAGAGTAAAAGAACAACATGTTTAAATGGCAATATTAGAAATGGTCTTAACATTTTAGAAACTAAAAAAAGACAAATCAAATTAATTAAATTACTGTAGAGTACTTATGATTTAAAAAACAAGCATAGAAATAATTTGAATATTGGCAATTAGATTACAAAAAGAGATTCACTAATTTGTAATTAGCAGAAATGTCTAGTTCAGCCAAGGAATGGAGAGGTATGTTTTAAGAATTATAATATTAGTAATATCAGTCTGTTGATAAAATATTAGAAAAAGGATAAAAAGCAAATTAAGGTGACATCGATGTAACGAGTAATGAGACACCAACTAAAACGTAATGACTGATAAATCATTTTCAAATATTAATCAAAAATTTAATGAAGTTGATTTTTTCTCTTTTTGTAAACAGTTTATTGCTCATCGTAAGCCTCAGAAATGACTGTTCTTTGAAATGTAATATGATGTGAAACGATGGAGAGAGAGAGAGAGAGAGAGAGAGAATGAATGATTTCAAATCCAGCCAATCCATAACTTAATTAAAGGAATTTGAGTTCACTGGATTAGGGAAGACTAATAATTAATGATAGGAATGCATTACTAATCACCTTTAGAGCCTTAAGGAGTAGTGTTCATCGGAATTCATGTATTTTTTTTCCCTTTTTTTGTAGCCCAGTTTCAGTGTAAAAACATCAAATTAGTTGGTGTGGAGAGAGAGAGAGGGGGGAGAGAAAGAGAGGGGAGAGAGAGAGAGGGGGGGAGAGAGAGAGAGAGAAACATAGGAGACTAAATAAGAGAAAAAGATAAACTGCAACAATTGGGTGAAGTGTTTAAAAAGAAAAACTGAGGAAAATGTTTTTAAAAATTGAAAAACTAAGGTGCCAAAACATGATATGCAAGAGAATCGTATTTCTTACAGAAGATTTTGAATACTTTTGGCACTTTGAATTTAAGCCATAATATAAACAGGATTGTTTTGGCAAAAACTGTTTGACAAAATATTAACTAATTTCCGATTGCATTACATATATGTAGGTTTCTGCCCAGCTCTCTTCAATGACACACACACATCGTCATCAAAGTCATTGTTTTAACATCCACTTTCCATACTTGCATGAGTCAAATGTGATTTATTCAAGTAGATTCTCTATGACTGGATGCCTTTCCTGTTGCTAAATCCTGTTTGCATGCAAGTGAATATTTCCCAATGACCAGACAGGTTTCCATGGAAGATTGGAAACGACTAGCACTACTTTGTATCGGGAGGCGTCACAATATGAGAACAAGGAGAGACAAACACACATAAACACATTCATACATCGGCTCCATTCAGTTTTCATCTATCGCATCTATTTCTAAGGCTTTTGGTTATCCCAGGACTGCAGCAGAAAGCATTTGCCAAAGGTGCTACATCGTAAAACTAAACCCAAAACGATGGGGCTGGAGAACTGATTTCTTACCATGCAGTCATCCAAGCAACTTCTTTAGAAAGACAGCTAACCAAGCAGTTTGGTTGTTGTGTGCATTAACATTAGAGTTTCAGTTCAAATTCTGGCCTATGTGATGCATGAGACCCTTCAGCAAGACATTCCATTTTGCTTCTGTCTCCACAGCCAAAACAACTATCAGCCAAGTGCTAGTGCACCCCTCTCTCGCTCTCCCTCCAACTATCATATCCTAGATGTTTCACTGGTTCAAGAGTGAAGACATTGAGTGGGTGACTAACTCTCTTCATATCTACATAGGGTTCTAAAAAAATTTAGCTACAGTATGGAACAACCTACAAAGACATACACACATAGGGGTGACAGCTATGGCCTGCTTTTGGTTATATACCCCCCCACCCCACACACGCAAAAATAAATGTATATATACATATGGATATACGATGGCCTCTCTGATCCGTTTCCACATATGAAGATTTGACAACCTATGCTTTCTTTACGTCAGTCATAAGGCTTCCATTGAATGTGACTATTTGAGTTCTGCCAACAATTTGCAAAAAAGCCTGCAAATGTCTCAAGTATGAAGACTACGGGTCAGTGCAGCTGGTGTATTTTTCCTTTATCTTGCACCCCTTAGCCAGTTAATGTTGGTTGAAACAAAGTCTCTGTCACCTGCGCACCCCCACACACACACCCTGACGCACATGTGTATGTTGGTGTATGTGTTTACATAGTGTCCATGTGCATAGTTGGTGTGTGTGTGTGTGTGTATTTGCATGGGTATGTGAATCTGTATGCATTGTGATGTAGGTGGGTAGGGAGGTCGTACTGGTGCCTTGTATTTCTGCAGAGTGAACTACACCCCTTTTACCTTTATCAATTCCGACAGCAAGATTCTAGCAGATTCTGTCACCATCTTTCTTAGATAAAAGTTTATGACCCCAATTTTCCCACTTAACAACAGCGATTATTTTCTCTTCTCTTTCCTCTCGCTTTCTTCCTACTCCTCAACTCGAAACCATCCTTGCTCTTGCATTTTTTGATCTCATCTTTTTCCCTTGACATACTTCTTGACCTTTTTAGCTCTTTTAATTTTTACCCCCCCCCCCTCCCCCCTCCCAATCCCATCCCATTTTCTACTGCTGGCTTCTCCATTCAGTTCAAAAACACCACTGCAGTGCAGTTGACTTTGAAATTCTGAGAGACAATGCAAAGCTTCCTTGCATTAAGGTAATCTCAGCCTGGTGATTGGCTACACTGAGCAGCTTAACCCGTTTCATAACTAATTACGTGAAAAGGTTCAGCCAGTTAAGGAACACATGGACCCGTTTTACTCCTTCACTTTGGATCTTTATTCGCATTTGCAGCAGCCCCAGTTGCTGAGAGCTATATAGAAACTGTTTGTTGAACTCCCTTGCAATTTCAAAGGTAGGGAAGATGCATGTGACTTTCAATGCCAATAAATTGTTATTGTTTCTCATCGTACACTCTCCACTTTTTGTTTTCTATACCCACCACACGTTGCACGACGCTTATAAACTTCCTACACCAGGAACACTGGATTGTATTTGTATATATGGCATTATTATCATCGTCATTTAATGTCCATATTCCAAAGCTGGCATGGGTTGGACAGTCCGATAGGATTTGAAGAGTCCTTGGATGACATCATGTTCCACTGCCTATTTTGGTATAGTTTTTACAGCAGGGGACTCTTCCCAATGCCAACCACTATGCAGTGTGAACTAGGTTCTTTTTTTGTGCCACCTGCCTTATTGAAGCCACTGTGCAGTTTGCAGGATTACAGACCTTGGGTGAGGTGATGGGGGGTTCAACATCATGCTAACAGACAAGGATAATACTGGAATGGTGGGGGTTCAGAGCAGGTTACTGTAGAGGAAATCTGCATGGCTGCGTACATCTAGTAGGGAAGAAGGGGTAGAAAGAAAATAATAAGTAGGAGCTGCAAGAGATAGATAATGGGAATGAGGTGTCCAGGGAACAGCACAAACCACTGGCAGATTGTATGGGAAGATGAATGAGGCGTGAAGAGGCGTGAAGCCAAAATGGGTAGGGGTGATGGGTGGATGAGACAACAATCATGAGCTGGGGAAGAGAGAAAGTTGCAGAAGAGTGGGAGGGGGGGGGGGGAGCAACAGGTATAGTAAAAACGATACAATTGTTGAGGGAGGGGCACAAGTGAGATGTGACATGGTTGGGTGATCTTTAGGAGCTAGGAGAGGGGAGAGGGGCTATTCCTAGTATTATTTTCATTAATATTCTTGGTAATGTTGTCAGTAGAATTATGTCTACACTTCCTAATACTGTGACTGCTGTTTACTCCATTATTGTTGAGAAGTATAAAGTGATTTTCTCTTTGTAAGCAGCCCTGTCAAGTTGCTTCATAATAGTACAGAGAATGTTGCCAAAAGATATTTTCATTTGCTAAGAGAAAAGAAATTCTAATGGAAACCCCATTTACTAGTGAATTGATTATACAGTTAAATCACTGATCTCTTTAAATTTCAATATTTACCTAACAATAAATTTATAAATTTATTTTGACACTAATTGTTGCCTAAACTACTTTCAATTTGCTTCCAGCCTTAGATAATATCTTTATAATAAGTTTCATCATCCCTAGTTTATAGCCTTGATAAATCATTATAATTTATTAGAATCTTATAAATTCTTTTAACATTTATTAACATTTGTGACTTTTATAATTATTTATAATTCTCACAAATTCCTGTAACATTTTCTAATGCTCCCTATCATTTTAAATTTATTATAGTAGTGAACTAACCTATTTATTGAACAGTAAGATTTTGATTGATTCTCAAAAATATTGCAGTAGAATTAGTTACAAGAAATATTAGTTCTGTTTTTTCTTCTCTCCAGCCTTTCAGCTTGTAACTTCATTACAGCTAAATAACTGATCTCTCTAAATTTAAATATTTAACACAGATTAATATCTTTATGTTAACACTGATTGTTGCCTAAACTATTTTCATTAGTCTAGTATACATATTTGCTTATGCCAATACCATCTTCCCATCAATGTCTTGACCATTTTCTCTATCTGATTTATCCTCTTCAGTTTCTACATAATTATTTATAGGTTATGATTGCAGACACAGTGATTATGGCTACCTTTATATATTTAATCATTTTCATTTTCTTTTCTTTTCTTACCTTCTTTTTCCTCCAGGTCCTCTGAAATTCAAGTCTTCTCTGCAATTTTCCTTAAATTATTCCTATGAATTATAATTAGCTGGATCTCCCTTATTTAAAATTAATATTCTATTAGATCTGCAATAATCGTCATTCCTTGATGTGCTAAATGACAAAACACAGTGAAAGGCTCTTTTAAAGAACAACACCGACATCTGTCTTAAACTGTATTTTGATTGGGTCAAATGTCATGCTTGGTCTATCATTTGTCAGTATTCAAACATGTTTTTTTGCCACCAGTATTTACAAGCAAGATTGCTAAGTTTAATGACATCTTTTGAATAGAAATGTCTTTTAATCATTCTTTAATTTACATCCTCATTCTGCTACCCACCTTCATTGATTGACAGATTGCTGTCCCACCCACTTTGCATTTCTTAAATGTTGGTAATTCTGATTAGAAATTTCATCTATTGATGATCTGCTGATTAATCAACATGTAACTGCTCACTTGTTTATTTGGTACACTTAATGAGTTGAGAGTTCTGTAATGTATTACAAAACTGTATTGAAGTTGCGCATACAGCATACTTGACTCTACCATTTTTTCATCACAATGACTCTTAATAAAACAATTGTAGTAATATATATGTACACACATATACGTACCAGTAAAAAGCACCATTCAAGCGTGGTTGATGCCAGTGCCGCTTGACTGGCCTCCATGCTAGTGGCATGTAAAAAGCACCCACTACACTCACGGAGTGGCTGGCATTAGGAAGGGTATCCAGCTGTAGAAACCTTGCCAGATCAGATTGGAACCTGGTGCAGCCTCCTGGCTTGCCAGTCCTCAGTCAAACCGTCCAACACATGCCAGCATGGAAAGTGGACATTAAAGGACGATGATGATAATGATGATGATGAATATTTATTCTCTGATTTGAAGCAACAATTTTTAAATATAAAC
Organism: Octopus bimaculoides; assembly: GCF_046866305.1. NCBI lineage: Eukaryota > Metazoa > Mollusca > Cephalopoda > Octopoda > Octopodidae > Octopus > Octopus bimaculoides. The sequence goes on along the minus strand of NC_142930.1, from coordinate 1,861,605 downwards.
AAATGACCAATATATATATATATATATATATATATATATATATATATGAACACACACAAAGTTTGTGAGAAGAATGTTTTATTCTACAATCAAACAAGTGAGTTTATTTCCTCTGCAAGCTAAAAGGAAGTTATTTTTGCCAAGAAAGACGTTATTCTTGACAATACTAAGGACTTTTCTTTCCACTTACGCTTAAAACATTGACCTTTATAAAGGAAATCTTACTGAAATGATTCAAGAAATTCCATCACTGGTATTGTTTATATATATATGTCTTGTGCACCATTTAACATTATAAACCATTTGTCACTTTATTATCAATCAACAACAGACAAATATTTAAGAATGCATTGAATCAAGACTTAGTTTATGTAGAAGGTATTTTTATGACCACAGTTTCTGCTTTTATTTTCCTCAGTTTTATCGGTCAACAAACTTTAAGTATATATCGCCTGTGCAAGTGGTGAGTAATTGTTTTAGAAGAATTCGCTAAAATATGAAATCATTATTTAAGTGTTTCTCTGGTTGCTTTTATTTTGCATTTTTTTCTTTAACGTTTAGCAATAGACAATAAGGACTTTAGTTATAGCAGTCTGGTGCCTTGTGATAACTGTTCACTTCAACCCTATATTTATGACATTTCTGTTGAAATAAACTGTCTTTGTTTCGATTAATGTTGAAAATGAAGAATTTAGTAAAATAACTTCATTTTTGATCTGCTGTTTGGAACATAATTCACTTTCAACAAGGAAGTTTGTATCACAAAACCAAGTGCCATCTCAGGCAGGTTTGTATCAAAAGGGTCAACCCATTCTCTCTCTCTCTCTCTGATGCAGTATGAAGTACCCAACCAACAGGTCAGGGCTTTTGTATCTCATTAGCTAACACTGCATTGTGTCCATGATAAAGTTAGCCTAAAATGCAGTGAACCAATCTGTAAATAGGCATTCACTGCTATAAGAGGATGATAATCTCGATTAAGGGAAATGGATTCTGAATAGCTTATTTGTCCTTGGTATACAACAAGAAGGCAAATGCTTCAATAGTGCTCCTACACTACTTGTATTTCACCAAGTTATACGACTTGCTCCTGCCTTCATATTTCATAGCAAATACAAGAATATACAACATACACCTATGCATGTGTGCGTGTGTGTGTGTGCGTGCATGCATGCATGTATGTGTGTGTTGTTCATTTCATATCTGTTTTTCCATGTTTTCATGGTTTGGACAAATATGTATCGGAGACAGTGCTTTACAGTTACAAGCCCTTACTGATGCTAACCCTTACCTAATTTTCAAGTAAGGGATTTATTTCTTTTTTATTCCACATCACTTAGAAAGTACATGGCTGAACTATTTGTTGACAGAAAAGAAACTGACATTGATTGCTGGCCATAAGCAATTGCAGATGCAAACACAGACACACACACATGCACAGAAGAAGCTTCTTTTAGTTTCTGTCCATCAAGTTCATTGACAAGGCTTTAGCCAACCTGGGAATAGAGAGAAAACCACTTGTTCTAGATGCTGCTCAGTGGAAATGAACCTGAAGCCATGTGGTTTGGAAGCTAACTTCTCGACCATACAGTCGGGCTTAAGTTTTGCAAATACATTTTGCATAAGGTCCATGCAACAAACAGAACTGCTGCAAGTAGTTAAAGCTAAGACATAACTGAAGGTACATAACTCAATCTCATCGCATTAGTTTAAAAATTTATATAATTTTAAAGAAAAGAGTCTTATTTACAAATACAAGTTGATAATTATTGTAAAAACTACATAACTGTCAGAAAATTATCCGTAACACAGATATACAGGGTGTGGCAAAAGATTTCAGTAGCCTTGGTAAATATATTTCTGGGAAGTTTTATTACAGCACCCTGTAGTAACAGCAGCTCTACAATGGAATGCACATATACTGTTATGCATGCACACACATACTTCATAAATGCATCCTTGAAAGGTTGATGGCGTTAACACACAAACAAGCATATCATAAATACAGAACACAATTGAAATATGTCCCAAACATACACACAAAGCTTACACTCAGATATACATATTGACACTTTCCTGATTAAAAGTTTGTTGTTTTATTTCCTAAATTAATTAAACTATAGAGAAAAGGAAAAAAAAATGGTTGATTACATGTGATAGAATGAAAGACAGACATCAGACATGTCTGAAACAAAAGCTTGTTTCCAATATTCTCTTTTGCAACAATCTCTTTCAATCAGAAATACCTACAAACCTGTTCTACAGCCAAAAAAACAAAAAAATGTTCAGTTAGTAAACCAGATATTCCAATGAATTCTCTGCCTGAATTGATTAACTTTGTATAATTAGTAATAGGTTTCTAGACCAGCTTCCTTTGATGCTATCCAATGACAGCCACATTGGAAGGAGGAGGAGGAGGAGAAAAAAAATGCTATTGTTAGTAATAATATCAACAGGAGTTGCAGCAATAGTAGCAACAGCATTGCAAAGCAGTATTAGTAAGAGCAGCAGTGTTAACACTGGTATTATTATTATTATTATTGTTGTTATCACCAGTCGTTTTTATTGAAATAATTAATATTATACCCAGTTTATTAATAAAGAAAGGAACAAAAAAAACAAACAAAAAGAAAGAATAAAACGAGTGCTGGCAGTTGTGGTATTCTTCAATAGAACTGAAAGTTAATATTGATTGGGATTGATCTTAATGAAAAGGAAGTTCAATGATAATAATAATAATAATAACAATCATCATCATCATAATAATAATAATAATAATAATAATAATAATAAATGATATACTCCAATATATTTGGTGAAGTTATGTGTTGAGCAATACATTTTAAAGTTGATGTTTGGTTACACGCTAAGTAAAGTAAACAAAACAAATATGTCAATGTTTAAAAGCCACTTATTACATGTCGTTTGTACAAATTTCTCTTTTTAATTGCTGAAAAGTCATTTTTTTCCAAGTTATAATGCTAGCATTGTAGAAAAGAAAACATTTCTTGTAAAAGGAAGAAACAAAAAAAGACATTTGAAAGTAATTGCAAATTCAAAGCTCATTTCAAAATGAATATTGCTTTTTTATAATGTTAGCAATAATAACTTTAAAAAAACGTTGGTGTTAAGTAATACAAAATAATTAAAAAGAGAAGTCTGCAATAAAGGTTTCCAATTTTGGCACAGCAGCAGCAGCAGCAATTCATGGAAAGCGTAGGTCAGTCGATTATATTGATCCCAACACCTGATTGATACTTTATTTTGTCAATCTTGAAAGGACAAAACACAAAGTTGACCCTGGCAGAATTTAAACTCACAATGTAAAAAGCTAAAAGAAATGCTGCCAAGTTTTGTGTCTGTTACACTAATGATTCTGCCAGCTTACCAGTTAAGAAAAAGCTGTAAGAATGACATTTAATAAGTGACTTTTAAGCATTTACACATTCATTTCACTCACTCAGGATATCCAAATGTACTTTTGTTTTTCGTCTCATTATTAATCCCACAGAAATAAATGTATCTAAAACCAAAGATTGCTCGTTTAGAATATACTAAAGAAATCTGCAGTTCTAGCTGTGGAGGAGGAAAGTGCCATGAGAGATTCACCCAAATAACAAACTGATTCTTTTTCTCTCAAATTCTATTGATCAGAAATAAATATATTTTCAATTAAGTAATACTAAGAAACAAATTAACAAATTTACTTTTGGCTCAATTTAAAGTGAAAACAGACTCATGAAATGAAATTATTTTTAAGCTGATTTTTCAAAGAAAATTTAAGTCCAATACAATCTCCTGTAAAATATTTGTAAAGAAGCAAGCAAAAAGTTTGATGATAGCAAATTAGAAACAAAAAGATGAACAAAACAATTTTATATAATTAAATGGGATTAGCTTATAGATTCTATTACTTTTAGAAAGACCTTGGGCTCTTCTGGACTAGTCAGTAACAACATCTTATGTTTTAGGGGAAGGAGGGGAAATTATGTCCTATAATAATCAAACTTTTAGTGATGTCAGCGCAATGAAATAGGTGTCGACTGAAAATTGAAATGGGGTTGGTAGTCCTGACTATTAAGGAGTTTAACCCTTAAAATATTGAACATAGTATTGGCTTACGGTAGGAATTTTGGCTAAATAAAACAGAAAAATATGATGTGATCTCTGGTGTCTAGATTAGGCAACAGTACCAAATGTTTATGGAAAAGTTTCTCTTCATTAACACAAGCTAATGAAGAACCTATAAATATCTGAAGCAGCCATGAATTTTGGAAATTAATTTTGGGGGAGAAAAAAAAAAAAGTATTTGTAAATAGGTTAAAGTTTCAGTAGAGGTGGAAAATGACATTTTTGATGATAACGAACGAGAGGGATGTATGAATATGTATTCCATAGTATGTTGATAGACAATAGCATATGTTGCCCTGACTGTCTTGTTCGCAGCAGGCAATGCCATTGTTTGCAACTGATGATGAAAGAGAGCAGTAGGAAGAACAAGGCCAAGGAAGCGGTTAGACTTACAGGGCTCCTGCTATCTGGAGTTTGTGTCCCCATTTCTCTCTTGATGCATATCTGCTTCGAATCATCATCACGAACCTCAGTATTTTGTTTCAAAGTCTGAAATATGAAAGGAAGAAGAGCCATTGGAGGGCTGGTAGTAGATATATTATACTCAGGATAAATTACAATGAACATTTAATCTTCCAAAAGGGATTTTTTTTTCTTTAAAAAAAAAAAAAATTAAAATAGCCAAATCAAATTTCTTGTGATGAAATAGAGGAAAAAGGTTATTCTACCACTGGGCCAATTCTACTTCTGAGTCAATATAATTGAATTTTCTTAAACTGCTACATTCATTAGCAGTTAGGTTTATGTGAAATGATTTGCAGGCATTTGCCTAGAAATACTTATTGATAAGAATAAACTGGTTTTATTTGCTTAATTGCAATTTTTAAGGGGCTGTGATTAGTACAAAGGCTGGAAAGATCATTTGAATTCTAAAGATTATGACCTTTTCTCTTACACCTAACAGCAACATCATTTGGTACACGAAATTGCTTCAGGTAAAATTAGGGAAAATAGAAAAAACAAAAAAATAATTTAAAAAAAGTCACAGTAAAATAAGTAAAATTTCATTATTCAATAATTTGTATCTTAACAAATCCTACAGGTAATGGATGGATGGGTGGGGGGGGAATAGTTCAAGTGATTTGTGACAGGCACCATTTAGAGAGACCACTTGGGTATGGGGGGGGGGGTATAAACAGGACACAATAAGAGCAAAAATTTAGAAAGGGGAATATATTACAAGTAACAATTTATAAACTAACTAATTAGTAACTGAAATAGGAATCAAGACATTTTTTACTTTTCTCTTTCAATCAGAAACATCAAAATCACCAAGGAAACTTGTAAAGTTATTATTTGGAAAAGGGAAAATGAAACCAACATCATATGAGAGAGAGAGAGAGAGAAAGAGAGAGAGAGAGAGAGAGAGAGAGAGAGAGAGAGTTGCATGTGGTGACACTCAGTTGCCAACCCCACCTTTTAATGAGGGAAAACTTAATCATGAATAACGTTTTTAGTAGATTTTAATGTTTTCTTATATTTCCAAGGAGGCTTTGATTAGTGGCCAAGAATTCAAAGAATGATATTCTGAAGTTCACTGCACCAAAGTGTAGTTAACCGTAGAATTAAAACATGAATATCCTCAGACAGAATGCAGACTGTGATGTAGGTGCTGGTCTTTCTTTCTTCTTTTATATGTCTCAGGCCTGAGGCTGTGGCCATGTCGGGGCACTGCTAGTATTGGTTATTTGATAATAATTGCCAGAAGGGAAAATGTTTTGAAAAATTAAGATATGGTTTGCCTGATGATTTTGTGCATTGATCAGGAGTTTACAATGTAACATAAGTGTCAATTCCATAGCAAATATTAACAATTATAGGAAACTCACTGATATAAGTGTCAATTCCATAGCAAATATTAACAATTATAGGAAACTCACTGATTTACTAAGTTTTCCTTCAATAGTTTTTTTCGTTTATTCATTTTACATCTTTTATTCCATACTAGCATGGGTTAGATGAATATATTAGTGAAGTATTGTTTTATAGCCAAATATCTTTCCCGTTTCTAACTTCTACCTGTCAGGTAAGAGGTCACTTATTTCACATGGCTATGAAGGCACAAAGTGAGAAGAAAGATTGCTGAGAGGAGAAGTGTCAGCAATGACACCATTCAGAGTGGCTTTTGTCAAGTGCAGATGTGAATGCACACCCACATGATAGGCTTCTTTCAATTTCTTTCTAATAAATTCACTCACAAGGCTTTGGTCACCCCGAATGTATAGTAAAAGATATTTTCTCAAGGTGCCATGCAGTGGGACTGAACCTGAAACTACATAGTTGGGAAACTTCTTAACCATACAGCCATGCCTATACTTATTCTACAAAACTTTCAACATCAAATGACTGTCCATTTCAAATGACTGTCCATTTCAAATGACTGTCCATTTCAAATGACTGTCCATTTCAAATGACTGTCCATTTCAAATGACTGTCCATTTCAGCACCAACTAGGATCAAAGTTGTTTGACTTTGGTAATCAACAGACAACGGGAACTGATCCCTCTGCCTTTCTAATGGAATGTGGTCCAATGGAAACTTGTAGACTTTATGGAAAGTGTGCTGCTATGAGGAATCCTATCAACCAAGTCTAATCATGAAACTGATGGATTTCATGTTTGCATCTAAACCAACTTATAATTGTATAAGTCAGATGGTAATCCATTTTAGTTTTTCAAGTGTTCAAACTGTTTGTTGGTTTAAATTGAAAATCAACAAACAGAACCAACTACAAGTGCTATTTTTCATCAAAAAGTGCAGAATTCATAGGATTTTATCAAGACAATAAATATTTTAGTAAAACATCACAAGATAAAGGGGTCAATACCATCATTGTACTACATACAGACCCTCTCTCATAAAATGTAGGTGCAGAATGGCTAAACAGTTAAGTAGTTCCCTTTGCAACCACGAGGTCCAGGTTTGATCCCACAACATAGCATCTTGGGCAAATGTAATTTTCTACAACCTTGGACCAGCTGGGCTCCTTGTGAGTGAAATTGGGTTTGAACGAAACAGTACAGAAGCCCGTCTAGGAGATTGTACCTGTAGATCAAAAGCAGGTAATTCAGTTGATTGTTGAACAACAAAAATATTCTTAGCCATTAGATAGGTTATATATATATACGTTATGGTGTATATGAATGATTCTTATCTACTCAGCAGCTATGTTTTATGATATCAATACTAGAAGCAATGTTAGAAGTAGTGTATGTTAATTAGTGGTGTGGTTTAGTTGGCTTACAGTTACCTTCATTAAAATACCTTCAGGTATCTCAACAAATACAATTTCTCCTTTCATCTAGTAAAATAATCTTCTTTAAAACATAATTACACCCATACTAATCTTTATTTCTGGAAAAAAAACAAAACGAAATGCCTTCATCCACTGTTCCCTGCCATTCAAATCTAAAAGTTGCCCAAGCAGAGTGGATTACTGAAATTATAAACATAATTATCATAAGCATAAAACACTTCATCATAGAGACAGTGTTTTCATAGATAATTGCATGTGTGATTAAATACTTGCAAGCTAATTACCATATTTAAAGCCTGAATCCTTTTTTGATTCTTTCCCTAAATGATGCTGAAAATTTTGTATTTGAGTAAAATTCAATGAAATCGGTAAGCAGCCTTCACAATTATGGTTGGCTCAGATTGTGTGACAAAACATACAAGAATATCAGCAATTAGAACATTCTGCAATAACTTTTAATACTAAAGATTAGTTTGTCAACAGAATGCATTTAATGCTTTTCTTTGAACGTTTTTTTTTTTTCAAAGAAAACATTTCTAGGCATTAACAGATCTAATCTTCTCCCGATGCTTCTGAAGGATACAATTCTAGAGAACCCCCTTCCTCCTCATTGACCTTCTCTAATCACTAATATGCAAGAACTCAAGCTGAATTTAATAATCTTATCAGAACACCTCTTTTTTATTTCTTTCTGTCTATAGAGGAACCTGCCAAAAATGCCAGAACACATTTTACCTCATAGCACATACACACACACACACCTAACTTATATTATGAAGTTTTATTAACGTGTTTTTCTTTTTGCTTCATATGCTATTCTTGATACAGACCATTACTCATTTTTCCAGACTTGTGTTGTTTAATTCTGACAAAATCTTCTATAGTGTATAATATTACTATGAAATTGCATAACCCTTAAATCTAGGAGGGTATAAAAAGCTTATGGGCACTGCCTCTCTCACAAAATAGAAACAAGAGCATCACACAGAAGCTCATACATTATGAAACAGTGAACATTACACAGGTGATATATGATAAACCAACACAAGAAGATGCTGTATAAACAATCATTGAGATTTAGTAAGATAGAAATTGAAGAGCTGTGAAGATGCTAACATTACTGTTATTGGTAATGGTCTTTGAATATTTAAATAACCAAAAAAATTTCAAAATTTCGAACACTATTGATTTTTGAAAGCTGAATTGAAACTAATTTTCTAGAGGGAAAGAAGAAGAGTCTATTGTTAAATATTTTATAATCAACGAAAAGATCAAAAGGAAGTTGATGTTGCTAAGATTCAATTCATAACTGTGAGATACACAACCTGATAGCATGAAGTATTTAGAGGGTGTATGAAGCGGGGGTGGGGGAGTTCAATTTCAGTTGCAATAATTATGTTAATAGAACATCAACACAGCTGGGAATTATAATCCCAGATGAACTTTCTGGGCAAGCACACATCTATAACTTTATTATGTAAACTGATTTCTGATCCCTGGGATCTCAACCTGATGCTAGAAAACACTTCCAGTGTCGATCATTTACTGGGAAAGATACTTAGAAACATATCTTCTATTACAACCCCAGACTGATCAAGGCTTTGTGAGTTTGATAGATGGAAACTGTGGGGAAGCCTATTGTGTGTGTGTATATATATATATTTGTATGCATGCATGTGCATGTCTTCATGTTTACCATCACAGCACTTGACACCTGCTGTTGGTTTGTTTATGTTCCCATAACTTAATTGAGTCTGATCGAGTAAGTATCAGACTTAAAAAGAATAAGTATTTGAGTTGAAATGATCAACAACACCTTCCAAAGTGGTGCCCCAGCATGGCCACAGTCCACTGACTGAAACAAGTAATAGAATATATATAAAACTTTGTTTCATAATATCTGAAACATTATAAAAAGGTGTTAATTTTTATGCCCACCTTTAATTACGGTCCTGCTTTTACTTTATAAGAAAACACTTTCAAATGACAGAAAAATAACAACAACAACAAAAGATCTATTTTGAAATAATGTGATGCTAAAGGAAAGAATATTTGCTGAATAACAGCGTCAGTTTCTACATAAACTTTAATGAAATGTGACAGTAAAGTTTTTTGTTAGATGGAATGATTGCAATCAGTAAGATATGAAGCACTGAGAAAAGTGCAGATGGCTTTAATTTGCTTTGATTAAATTAGTTTGAACAACATATATATATATATATATATATATATATATATATATATATATATATATATATATATATATATATAAGTGGCACTGTTAGATCCGAGAACTGATATCAAAAAGGAGCATTAAAGTATAAAAAAAGAGGAGAGGCTGGGTAGAAAACTTGAAGGGTTGAGTAAAAATATGCAAAGTTGAAGAACAATTCAAAAAGAAGTTTTCTATTGAGTTTGGAAAACTAGATTTACAGTAAGTACAATAGAGTACAGTAAGTAAGGAGAAAGAGAAAATGGTTTTTGTGGGGCTGTGACTGCATTTTTTTAGCAATAGGAACTAAAAATATTTGTTTTGGTATATAATAGTGACAATAAGTGAGTGTAAAATGGTGATCCTTAGCACCCTAAATTCGTTTATTATCAAGGCTGCTGATCCTTTAACAGTAAACATTGTTTTTGTATCCAGACTTAGGAGGAATGAAATATAGAAATGTAGAAAAATACAGACTTTCAGGAGTTTACAAAAATTCTATCTCAATATATCTGAAACACATAATTTTGATTTACAGCGATTTATCCATTCACAGGTATTGAGATTAATTGCATAAACAGGTATTAAGATTAATTGCATAAACAAATGAGATGAAGTAAGGTTTTAATGCAATTCACAGACATAAAAGAGACATTGAGTAAAGAGGAGGGAAAATTGGACATCACAATTCAATTTGAAATAGCCAAATGAAAAATCATTGTGGCTACCTGTTTGTACTACAAAAGACCTTTACTCAATAAATGCACAGCTGGGCCCAGGATATCCCTACCACCTGTCATCTCTTTAACTGCAGTTTTTCCTTGACACCACTAATCTTTCTCACTACTCAGAACCATTTCACTTGATATCCATTCCTCATTCTTAATACTGTCTTCTCTACTCATATTTTACACTGACCACCTCCTCCTGAGCCACCAAACCATCATCATATGTCTCCATCATCATATGTCTCTTTTTCTCCCCATGGACTACACCGGTTTCTCTCTCTTGCAACCTCTCCCCCACTCTTTTATCATTCTCCTGTTTACTGTATTACCACTGTTCTGCTGTTATTCACCTCCCTACATCATCCACCCCATGACCATATCTAATTTTTACAGTTGTCACCTACTCTTCCCTAAGTTCCCTGTTTACACTCCACTCAATACTTGTTCTTCATTACATTCACCCTCCCACTTATTCCCCATCTCTAACTATTTCTCACTTTCCTATACACTCTTGCAACCTCTACCCATCCATACTCTCACTTCTACTAACCTTGTACCAGGGGGGTACAGCTCCACTCTCCCTTCTAAAATATAAGTAGACATGTGGCCCCTCTACAGCAAGGAACCTGTTCTGCCCTGACCCCTTCTCTCATACTTTAAACCCTCATCTCTTAGTATAGAGCAGTGCCTCTTGATGCTTGTAGCCTTGCAAATTACTTAGCAACCTCACTAGAGCTGGTGGCATGAAAAAAGCACTTGGAATACTCAGTGAAGTGGCTGGCATTTAGGAAGGGCATCCAGGCATAGAAACCCTGCCAAAGTAGACAGTGGCAGACAACAATCTACTGACTTGTTGAACCCTGTCAAACTGTTTGGCTAATATCAACATGAAACAAGGATGCTAATGATGAAGATGGAGAGTATGCCTATTACCTATTAACTAAATGAGAGAAAGAGAGAGAGAGAGAGAGAGAGAGAGAGAGAGAGAGAGAGAGAGCAGTTCATAGCAACTAACTGAGAGGTCAGGTGTTTGTGTCTGTCTTTGGTGCCATAGTCTCATCATTGGTTTCAAATGTTGGCACAAGGCCAGCAAGTTTGGTGGGAGGGGTAAGTCATTTACATTGATCCCAGCATTCAACTGGTACTTATTTCATCGACCCTGAAAGGATGGAAGGTGCAGTCAACCACCACGACAGAATTTGAACTCAGAATGCAAAGATGGACGAAATGTTGCCAGCTTGATTTAATTATTGCTCCAACTCTTCATTACTTAATATACGGAATTGTGTGTTTCTGAACATTAGACTCATTCATGTGGAGAATGTCCTCACACACTTCCTATACACACACACACGGAGGATGATGTCATGTTCAGAAGCCACAGTTTTACACAACAATCTCATTTATTCCTATCCTGTAAAGTTATTTGATCTACCAAACCAAACCTGAAACTCACAAACAATTCTCTAAAGACAACTCCCCCACCCTTCCTTATTTGCATTTATATTTTAGCAACTAACTATTTTCTCAAATGTTTTAAGTTCATCTTTGGGACAAAGTCTTAGTAAATCATGTATATTCTTTTCCTCTAACTTATCCAAATCTATGAGCTGCCTCCATAGCAACCATAAAACTTTACCCTATCTTTAGTTTACTTCTATTATGCAGTCATCATCATTATTTCCTGTCCAGTTTCCCATGCCAGACAGAACTTGCTGAGGCAGCTCTTCTGCAGCTGGATGCCCCTCCTCTCACCAAACCTCATCTGTTTACAAACAAGATCCTATTCCCCCACAGATTGAAATATCATGCACAGAAGATTGGAAATGAATCCTCATCATCATCATTTAACATCTGCTGTCCATGCTGGCATGAGTTGGACGGTGTGTCCAGAGCTAGCAAGGTGGGGAACTGCACCAGACTCCAGTCTGATTTGGCATGGTTTCTATGGTTGGATGCTCTTCCTAACACCAATCGCTGCACAGTGCAATGGGTGCTTTTACATGCCACTGGCATGGGTGCCATTTGCATGACACCAGTTTCTGCCATGACTACGATTTCACTTGGCTTCATGGGTCTTCTTTTTAAGCACGGCATAATGCCAAAGGTCTCAGCCATTGCCTCTGTGAGGCCCAACTCTCAAAAGGAGCTCAGCCCATTTGCCATGTATATATTCATATGGGTAAGGTGAGTGTGTACTCGTGTCCCCTTATCTTGATATTATCATATGAGCATCACCATCCTACAGGTGGTGTCATTCATTTACAGTCTTCCATGAAATACCTGGTCAAATACTACCTTGCTTGGAAACAGGTGTGGCTTGGTGGGAGAAAATCTGCCTCAACAAATTCCATGAGACCCATGCAAATATGGAAAAATTGTACATTAAAATGATGGAGAATCCATACCAACATAAATGGTTAGCACTCTAGCTGCGAAACCACCAACTTTATAATCACATTATTTTGTCACACTGCCCATGGTTGGCACAAATAATTACACTTTGTTTAGTAAGAAAACTCAATAAGTTCAAATGGCATCTCTGTCTTTGTGTGAAGAGCAACGCTTCAAA